>NC_136539.1:4116305-4298805 GCF_910591455.1 Pholis gunnellus
TTCCTTCCTTTTGGACGGACCTCCTGCAGCATCTCACAGCGGTGATACAGATTATATGCTTGTCTCCTGCTCCATCTAGCTCCTCTCTCCTCTCCTCATCCTAGCCTCTGCCACCCTCTAATTGATGCACCCCTGCCAATTTACACTTCAGCCCTAGCTCTGACCCCTATTAACTACCTGGCCTCGCTCTCCCAGGGATAGCACCGTGTTCAGGGAGAATCCTCCGCCCCCACCACCACCAATCAACTCCTCTCAAGACTGCCGCTAAACACATTTTCATACTTAGCCGGTGAGAGAGCTGCACTTCACACCCTCGCCAACTTTTATCTGGATAAGCCAAGCCCCCCCCCCCTCCCTAAACACGCAGGCGTCCCACAACACAGCAGTTTATCATGGCCAAGCCTCACGGTCATTTGACAAAGGCTATTTATTTATTTTTTTGGTCTCTGTCCTCGGATTACTGTTTTAGCAGCACTGCAGCAGCCACTTGTCATTGTCTGTTTTTCACTTGTCCTAGATCGGGGGTATTTTGAGGAATGTCCGCTCTGTTCCCCGTACCTGTCCCAGAAGTCAGCTTATGTGGGCTGTGAGAAAGTGTGTGTGTGTGTGTGTGTGTGTGTGTGTGTGTGTGTGTGTGTGTGCATGCTGCAGCATTAAAGTGGTGTGTCTCTATCAGCTTATTTGTGGTAGGCTTAGCCCGATATATCTGCTCCGGGTTTTTAGTTGACCTGATGTTATGTCATCACCAAAGTTCTTCGGGGTCCCGACTCTGTGCTGATTAAAGGAACAGCAGATACTCGTGCGTGTGTGTGTGTGTGTGTGTGTGTGAGAAAGTGAGGGAGCTGCTGATTGTCTTGTGTTTATATTTAGATGATATGGCCAACTGAAGTGGACATATTTAGAGTAGGAGTCGCTGGGATGGGGGGTGCTCGAGAGGGGTTAGTCACGTAGTTGCATTTTTCTGCGAGCAGACATGGTATGTGTACAGGGTAATGAAGTAGGGAATCATTCTGTGTTCTCGATTAACAGTAATCACAAAGCAATTGAAGCGTGAAAAATGAATTTGTTTCTTCCAATGCAGAACACACACACACACGCGCCAAAACGTATTAATTACACAGCGTCGAGCTCGCGGAATATATATTTTGAAAATCGCTGTCATGTCTTTTTTGTCCGCTTAATTGCAAGGAATCGCACGTGGTGTCTTCCCATTAAAGAGTGAAAGAGAAAAGGCCCGACAGTTAGATTTGAGCCTTTCCCCCTCAGCTCCACCCGGTTACATTGCGGCTGTTTAGCCACTTTTCTCTGGGCAAATTGTTTTTGTGACCCATGGAATGTTAGAGGAAATGCTTCTTTCTCATTGGCGGTCCCCCGGGTGTGGAGGCCATGGCCCCTGTCATCGGCCCCAGTGCACACACACACACATATGCATGCAGACGCACACACACACAACACACAGGATCACTCTTTGCTAGAGGAAAGCAATCCACCACAGGAGAGGGACCTCCAGGCCTTTTTATAGCACCAGTACTCTCCCCTCCCCACACACACACACACACACACACACACACACACACACACACACACACACCAACCCCCCCAGACTCCCAGACGTG
Organism: Pholis gunnellus; assembly: GCF_910591455.1. NCBI lineage: Eukaryota > Metazoa > Chordata > Actinopteri > Perciformes > Pholidae > Pholis > Pholis gunnellus. Next base: position 4,117,922 of record NC_136539.1, read on the forward strand.
ACATCACAACAATCGGAGGATCATTTTCAGCCGTGTTATCATAACCCACATCCTTTCTCTCCATTTCTGTCTGCATCTTCATTTACTCTTCTCTTTTTGTTTTGCTTTCAGTTTGCCTTACCGTTAATTAACCCTTGCTTCGCACAAATAGACAGACACCAGACAGTGATGTTTTTTTCTTTTCTTTTTTTAACCCCCCCTTAAAGAGACGTTAAAAAGTAATCATGAACGGTCCCAACTCGGAAAGTATTTCCCTAGAATGTGCAACGAAATATGCTCCTCAGATCAATTAAGTGTTTACAGCCTGTAAGAATCAGCAGCACAATAGAGAAGCTGTCTCTGCCGGACCCCCAGAGGCCACCGTAGCAATGTTTCATTAAGTGCACTCGCTCCTGTGGCCCCCTATAAACACACATTAATTAAGGCACGCGGAAACGCGGCCTCTGAGCTTGCACTATGGTAATGATGATATGACCCCAAAAGGAGAGGTGCACCGGGGGTCAGGGAATAAAAAGCAGGGAGCGTTTAAACGCCGGAGCTCGGATCACCCGCGCTAAACACCGGCCCTTAACCGGTCCAGTTCAAATTAGGCCCAGATTTTCCCCTAACTGGCTAATTTAGATGTGCATGAATGTGGGATTCATTTCCAGCAGCAAGTGTGGCCAAGGTGTGTTTTCTCCTCTCACAAAAAAAAATAAAGCTACGGGTCAAGATGACAGTTTTATGTCAGCAATCAGCACCCGATGTAATGATTTATATCCACTGACAGAATGACCCAACCGCAATAATGTGCTAGTCTGTGTTGTGTTCTATGCAAACATTGCCAATAATAGCATTAACGCCAAACAGATCTCTCTTTTAGTTCCGACAAGCACATGTTCTTTGACATGTTGCGACGTGAGAGTGAAGAGGTCCAGAGAGGAGAGCCTTTGTACTTTATACCCTAATACAAAACCGACCTTGTAGACATGCTGCGACTGACCCTAAGGTCAGTGCTTGCTCATCCCTCAAATCACTCCGGTTACAATAGCAGTCACGATTTAGGTAGATCTGACAGTGGCAAATGGGTGTCATCAATACGACCGACCCCCCCCCCCCCCCCCCCCCCCCCCCCAACATTGACATTTTTCTTTGGCGGGCTAAGTGGAGAAGTCCCGTCCCATCCTACTTAAGATCTGCAGCTCGAGGCCAGGGGGCCGGTATCCATCTTCGTAGCAGCAACTGCGTTGGAGGAGGAGGTGAAGGAAGAGGAGGCGAAGAGATGGAGGGGAGGGAGGCAGCATGTCAATGAGCCTGCCCAGTGTCACTGAGCACCACACAGAACAGCCATCTGGAGAATCAAAGACTCCTACCATCTGGCGGCCTCACCCACTCTCTACCCCCGCAGAATAAGAATCGACCACATAGCACTTTGCCACACAGCACTCCTTGGCCTCTTGGAGGGACATAAGTCAGGTAAAACTGCATTCAAGTTTAAAAAAAACACGGGAACATTCTTAAACACGGTCGAAGGAAACAGACTGCGTGTGGTTGAAGATAGAGTCGACCCTCGTTCATGTTAAAATCAGATCAAACCTGATACTTTCTAATCAGTCTCACTTCTGCTTGGAAAACACATGTTCATTCTTTGCAGATCAGATGCGTATTTGAATTCTGCATAGAGAAGTTTTGGCTTAACAGTAAGTTCATCATCATGCTTTATAACAAAGAATAATGGCGTATTCCTTTTTTCAAATATGCAGAATTTAATGGATTTGCTGTAAATTGTTGCCTCTGACTTCTCTAGCTATGAAGTCCAAGGATCATTGGTGGTTGGTGACGGTTTCGTCCTTGATTCTTTGCAGATATTAAAGCCGTCCAAGTCTTAAGTGAGACCCGCAGTTCTGCTAAAGGAACTAGAAACTGTAACGCAATGAAAACTTAAAGCTGAAAGGGCTTCTTAAGCATTGAACCAGTCTTGCTTAGTGGACCTTCAGAGTCTCGATATCAATTATGTATGCTCTGTAAGTATGTATTTGGCAGGAAAGAGTGTGGAGAGGAGGAGGAGGAGGAGGAGGAGGGATGAACGCTGAAAAAGTCATCAGCCATATTCCAAAATGCCATTTCCGTGTTGCGGAGGTACCATTGTTTACAGGGCTTTGATGGAGAGGTGCCCTGATCGCCACTAGCTGTTTCTTCTCCCCCTCTCTCTCTCTCCCCCTCTCTCTCTCTCCCCTCCTCTTCTTCCCTCTCTTAGTTTGAGAGAAATCTCCTGACGCTGTAAAATGGGCAATGATGACATATGTGGATGCAGGCCTGTTCATATCTTTGTGGGGCCTTTAGGGAAATAAATATCTGAGAACATTCAGTGAAATGAAGCTCACTCAATAAATCACCATGACACAATAAACACTTCTGGCACATGAGCACCCCCCCACCCCCCCATACCCAGCATCCCCTGGTGCCCAGCCCCCTCACACACATACACACAAACACACAGACTCTCCTCTCTCAGACACCACCTACCTCTCCCCGCCTCTTCTTGTGCTACCAAATGGTGCCTCCCCACAGGCCAGTAAATCAAATCCCAGCACAAATACAGTGCGAATTTATTTGGAATGGGCTTTTGTTCTCTTTAACGCCTGATTGTTAGGCCGACTGGGTCGCATGATACATTTTGAGCAGGTTGTTGTCCGTGCAATAGCTGTAAGTGTGTTGCCTTCTGTACCCAATGTGAATCACACGTTCACACTCAATGTACAAAACAGCTTTTTTTTTTTTCTATCGGAGAATTGATCCGACCATCTCTGGAAAAGATGGCGGTGCTATACATCAGCCATTAAGTGCGTTTCCGTCCACCTGTTTTTCGGCGCATTTTCGCATTGAAAACCAAAAAAAAGAAACGGAGTGGAAACATCGTGGAAAAATTGGTGTATTGATAAAAGCGAACTGCGACAAAATGCAACGGAGCAATCACGACAACCATGAAGCCTGCGACTTTAAACGTCCACTGAATCTTCCCGAGATGAAAGAATTGCGACCGAAGAAAATATCCGATCTATTTGGAGCGATAAGGATATACATACATTTTTTGCCATCATGTATTCCACGTTGTTTTCGTTCCCATGATGTTTAACTGGCGTTCTCTCAATTACGTCATGTCATTGCACCCTCTTCTTCTGCAATGACTTAATGGCGACTAGCTGGACAAACAGCGCCACCAGCTACGCATTCCATGCACCCGACTCCTCGTAAATCCCATAATCATGAGGGTTATACACTTTCTTCGCATATTCTCTTGACAATTTTCTGTAAATTTCTTTAAAACCCGCAGCCGATTTGAACGAAAACAAGACACAGTAAAGGTTATCACTTGATTGAAAGGACAATAGAGTACATTTAATGTTATTAGCGTTTTACATGAAGTGGATCAGCCAAAGGAAAGAGAGAGGACTGTTCCGGGCCGTGGCGATGTTAACAACGTGTCCCGACACCTCCTGAGCGACACCCAGAGAGGGATCGGAGGGCTCAGCTTTTCCCTTGGCTCATGACACCCAGTCACTCTCCTATGACAGCCTCTGTTTATGCAGAGGTAATACAAGCGGCAATATAACCCACTCTAATTGGTTTATCAGTGTTTGCTATGGTAACCCACATGGAAACGGCCTCTTAAACAATTATACTTTATAAACCACTGGCCAGGATGTATTTAGCTTTATCTATGGGCACTGTGGATATGATTGCTCACTGTTATAAATGGCACCTAGTTAGTACACGGAGAGAGAGACATTGTTTACACTAGGCCTCATGCGGTGAATCTGTCCAGTGTAAGGTAATCTGCAGTAATAAGCTCCATTTGTTTTGTTTAGCTTTTAAGCTGAGGGAGAGAGGAAGGGAGAGTGAGGAGAAAAAATCTCATTTCAAATCCTACCCACCTTCTTATCTCTATTTGTTCAGTTGTTTTTAATGCCACATACTGAAAGAATTTCAATGGCTGTTTTGCCATGAAGTCATTTGTTATCCTTCAGCGGGCTTTCGTCTCCCTATTGTGTGACAGCCCCCGAGTGCTCAAATCCTCCAGATGGAGCAGGTCAGACACACACACACACACACACACACACACACACACACACACACACGCTCACAGGCAGGTTCACACACTTTCTTTTCAATGCTTGACATAGATCTACTTGCCTTGTGACATGTACGGAAATGATAATGTCATTTTTGGCAATTTGTCTTTCCCCTACTTTTCTGTTAGTTGGAGACGTGGCTGTTAAGTGCCGCCTGGCAGTTCCACAGCCCGTGTCGTGTTTGCAAACAGTCCAAATGAAAATGTTTTCTCAACAGTATTGTCATTTTTCTACCCGTATTGTCGGTCGTCTGTTATTCACTTGCAGATTTATTTTTTCTCCTTCCAAAAAAAATGTGTGGACGCCTCACAGAACAGATGCATCTGCTTCGTCTTATTTGGCAATTAAGCTCATCTTAGGAGTTCTGCCCAAAAAAAAAAAAACCTACCCGAAATGTGAAAGTCTTTATTGTAGAGATGAATCACATTATGGTTCCTCTCTTTCACTAAGTAACTACAGTGAACAAGGTTTATTATTATACTGACTTCTTCTTCCTCTTCTTTCTTTTCTTCTCTTGTCCATGTGGTGTCCTGCTGTGTCCCCGTTTGGATCCTCTCTTCTACAGGTCAGTAGCTTTTATACTAGCAAAATGTAAAGTCTACCTGAATGCGCCTGCACCTAATCTTCTGCTGTAGTAATACTTCTTATTTTTATGTTTTTAAAGTAATTATTATTTATCAATTTATATATATATATATTTAAAAAAAATAGAGATTCAAAGATGTTCCATATTATCTCTCAGTCAATTTTGAAACGTTCTACTTTTTCATAAGCCACGGCCCAAACAAGTGCTGTAATGAAAAAAAGAAGACTCATTTTGTAATCTAATACTTATATTATGCTCTCTGAATGTTTGTGAGAGACAGATGGCTTGCAAGTGCACTTTCACTTTCTCTGCATGACAGCCGACGTACAGCAGAGCTCCAGGAATATGTACAATAACGCTTTATCACGACAAACAACAGGTGCAATTCAGCGCTCGCTCACTTTGCCAGCGACGGCAATAAAGGTAAAAGCAGGTTCCATAACAAGTAGAACGTAATAACCGTAACAGCCGTCCTTAAATGATTTGATTGACTCACGCTAGACCTCATCGCTCTATTTTTAAACCCTAATGGAGTCCGGGTATAATTTGACCAGGCCTTGATTGACAGCCCCTTCTCTATCTCAACAGTAACCCCTGACGATGTACATCAGAGTCGGATTAAGGCAAGGTGCTAACGCATATTAAAAAATTAAGCCAAGCCAGTGGACTGGCAAAGCTCCTTTCTTTTTTTCCTCTCTCCCCCCCTTTTCCCCCCTCCTGTTCCATGCACGTCCTTTCGCATGGTCTAGCATTAAACATTTCAATGGCATCGAGTGGTGATAGGGAACTTGTTAATATAGCAGCAGCTTGCCCTTGTGGATGAAATGAAATGACACAGTGCAGCAGGCCACAGAGTGGAGACTGATAGGACATTATGGCGCTCACACGGAGCCCGGTGGCAGCGAGGCGAGGATGCGACATCAAACACAACAGCGTAGCCTTCGTAACTAGGTGCTTAATTTGTCAAAACGCCTCACTTTTGTCTGGGGCATATTTTACACTGCCTCGAGCCCTTGGCATATTTAAGAGGGCCGTGGTAGTTTTTTTTTCCTGCGGCAGGATACCAGCCTCATTGTGCTGCTCCGGCTGCTGTAAATAGTAGTAAATCTTTAGCGCAGCATTTATTCTAGCACGGCACCAAAGCCTCCCGCTCTGAACGATTGAATGTAACGTATTTGATTCTGCTTCCCTTCATTTGGGGATTTTTTTTTTTTTGTGAAGACTCTGGTCTGAAGACAATGAACTAACAAAAGATTGTTTTAACAGCTGCGTGTCTTTGATTACACGCTTCTTTGAAGTAACACTTTAGCGCAGCCTTTGAACTTGGACGGAGATCAGAAACGAATCGAGGCTCCTTTTTGATGTAAGAGGAGGAGATTTTATTGTTGAAATGTTCGTAAACTGCTTCCAACCGTTTAGAGAACAAGTTCACTGTCGATTTTTAAATTGAGGCGGAGGGGGGGGGTCTCGTACACCCGGTAGTGACGAGGAAAAGGGAAAACAGCGGCTTTTATTCCCCTCAGAGTTCTTCCATGCAGTCTTCCAGTTACTTCGAAGACTCATCAGGACATTACACCATCCATATGCTTCACTGAATGATCACTACATTCGTTTTGACACACAAAGAGGCATGCACAGAATCTCCTGTTGCAGTTACACTTAATCCGCTTGTTGCTTTTGACAGCAGTAATAATGTGCATTTGAGGTACTTTGCTGTTTTGAGCAATAACTCAAATTCTATTAAAGGATTAAGTAATTGAACACTAATCTAAAGGACTTGAGGTTTCTGTTCGTTGGTAATGCCTTTTAATCTTGGCACAGTTTTAGAAGAGGCAGTGAAGTACTGAGTCACCGAGGGAAAAGCAGATTAGTTCACTATCATGTATTTTAGGGGAGAACTACGCTAGCTTAGATGGATTACTGTTGAATCATTGAATTGAATTGTACTGACGCAAAAAGATGCATCTATTTGCATAAACATGCAGCTGTGAAGAGTAACCGCAAGAACTGAATCGTGGGAATTATGTGGGTCTGTCTGCGCTCATGTCTCATGAAAACAGTAGTCATGGTGTTCAATTACTTTGTTCAAAAATCAGATGAAGAGTGCTTTTTTTTTTTTGGATCATGAAATACCCAAACTACAAATTTCACACAATACCACATTTAGAAATATAATACAATCAGCTGTAGGCCATTGTATCTTCTTTTTTTCTTCATCATTTGCGAATTAATCATGCTCCAGATCCACTCCTATTGTTCAATTTTTACTGTTACCAGTAACAATAAAGAAACAAAAGTTGTAGAAAATTGCTTGCCCTACATCTGTCATTGTCATTGAAAGACTGGCCATAATACTTTATTTATATTCCGCTCTACAGATACGTGGTTTCTGTTGTAAATGTTCATTGATTCAAGGGCAGACAAATATACCCCCAACACCCTACATGACCCACATAGAGCAGCATGTGCCATTCACCATCCATTAAAATAACACCATAGACACAAATAAACTGTATTATACATTTCGTTACCCTTGCAGCTAACTCAAATTACATTTTCAATGTCGTCCACTCAATCTGCTCTCGTCTTTTGTGCGTTCTTTGATATAAATAGACAGACGTTCAGGGGTCTGAAGAGTGGAAGTAAGAAGAATAAAAAAGGGAAGAGGAAATTTAGATATTTTTAAATGATGTCCTACATTTTGTCAGCTAAAATCAGGATATTGCCTGAGCGGGGAGAAGCCATGTTCTTCAGTTGTCAAAAGGCAGTAAGTAATGATTAAAATAGCAGTGTGAAACGCGGGGAGATTAAAGTGATGCTAATGATAAGTGAGAGAAGAAAAGGGCAAGCTATATTTTAATTCCTGGGAGAATGGTTAATGACTTCTATTGCCTGAGATTAAACTAAACCTGTCTCATCAGCTTTTTCTGCTCGCTGAGGAGAAAAAAAAAAGAAAGCCCCCTGCACTTTAATTTATTAAACTCTTTTAAGGAAGCACATTGATCTACATAGGTTAAACTTTCAAAATTTGGGTAAAAAAGACGCCCCATAAAGCTGTCACGCGGGGCAAAGCTGTTGAGTTGCTCAAGGCATGCTATAAAGTATTCATTATGTCCAAACTGCCACATTTAATCAGAAAACATCAATTATTTAAAAGGAGAGTTTGCTCCTGTTTAGAGCATCAGGTTTTACTGACACACAGGATTATACTGACATATACTTTATTCTGCCGTCTCTGCGGTGATGCTGTGAACTTTAAAAAAAAAATTCTTTCCTTTTTTTTTTTACACCTTTTGGCTGAGTAAACGTGCATTTGTTCACTGTAAACGACTCCGTATAATCACATCAACGGTGTAATATCGTCCAACAAGTAAAATGTTTATCTCCTGTTTTCAGCTTGTTGGAGGGACTTAAAGACTTGTGTCGCTAAAAAAATGCTCTCGCACTGGCAACAACACAAGGAGCGCCGGTGACCTCTGTAATGAAATGTATGGTCCCGTTGACACGGCATTACAGCGATTCAACGCCGTTCATTAATCTTTGTTTTTGCTAGAGCCCTTCTGGCATGTCCTTCGCCAAGGTGCGGAGCAATGCCAGAAATTGTGAGGCTCGCCACATATTTCTGGTGGCAATTAGCATGCATTCCGATCCACTGAGCCCCCCTCGCATAACAGCCCAGTGTTCGCAGCGGCCAGAGTCTTTATCAGCGTCCCGGGTGATAGGAGTCATTGAACATTCTGCTGACAGCAGATTATTTTTGTTTTTATACAGATGTCAGGCTTGAGTAGGTGGTGCTTTCCACTCTTTCCGTGGGACTGCAGGCCCCCGTCGTACTCCCATTTTCATCCACAGAAGACAGAGCAATCCCTACCTTTTTTTCCCCATTTTCTCCCTCTTTGTCTTAGGCCCCACTATTTGCCTCTCCCTTTATCTCTCCTTATCTTAACCTCTGTCATTTCAGGCTCTGGAAATAGGTCTGATATTTAAGGCACTGGTAGCTGTCATCCCTAAGAGGACAAATAACAAAACTCCACCAGCGTTGAATCCTGCGTGATACTAAATCCTCTGTGGATCTGTCAGCAGGAAGCAGGCATGCAATTAATAAGCCTTTTTATCCCTAATATCACAGTTCTGCTAAATGGAGGAAGGAAAAAAAGAGACATTCATACAGATATAAGAAGAAATTTCCGCAGATCTCTTATGAAGAGAAGGAAGCACATTTACTAAAGCGCCGGCTGACAGCCCGAGTATTGTCGCGGAGCAGCCACGATTCTGATCGATATCATCAATGGCTACCGCTGCCGTGCAGAATTTGATCCAGGAGCCTCATCCTAATGTTCGCGCCTGTGTCAGACACAATGTAATCTCTCTTCTTTTGAATCAATGACACTTTTTTTTTTTAATGGCCTCATCAGCTTTTCCGGCTTTAGATGGTAACACTATTCTTGAATCACGTAATTCGAAGCGCTCAGAAGCGTAGTTAGCGTTTTAATCGGAAACGGTTGGACTGTAAGAACTCGACCAGGGCCAGTTTTCAAGTCTCAAGATGTAGATGTTAGGGAAGCTCCATGCCTCTTATGCAGTGCTCTCAGCACCGTGCATGACCTCTAGCTTTTCCAATTCAAATTTCTTCTTTGGAATGTTAATGATTTAAATCTGTAGATTTGCCTGGAGTCAGAGGGAACACGTCTCCGTATTATTTTGTTGACATATTCAGGATGAAATGATTTTTCTGCACCCCCCCCCCCCCTTGTTGAAGTAATATCTTTGTGTTTCTGGGGACACATTACAATAATGCATTAAGAAATCACATTAATAATGCACATATTTTGTCACATATTTATAACTATCCCCCAGACATCAACATGTCACAGTTGTTGTTAGATCCCCTTTGGTTTCAATTAAAATCTCGCTGAGGCAATAAAAATAGCCAATTAAATTGGAGCAGGCTCTTCAGAGGTACAATTGGTCTGATTAGATTAACCTTGAACATCAATTAGGGTTAAAAATAAAGCCTAAATGTATTTTAATAACTGCCCACCACATTTGATGCTGAACTACACCACCACTCGTATCACTCAGTTCGCCACTATTGATTCCATCTAAGTGTCATCATTTTGGCTTGATTAGCTCGCATTATCGTTTGTTTTCTCTCGCGCTTCATTATTCAGACCAGAGTATTTATTTTTTTAATAGCGCTTTCGTCGTGAAACATCGAGACTTCATTATCTAATTACAGGAGTGTGTTTCCAAGTTACAACAGACAATGGAGATGTAATGATGTATAACAGGCGTCGTTCTACATATTAATCAACACAGGTCTTGGAAAACGCAGGGTCACAATCCAGCTTTTATATCTGCACTCGCCATCCTCTCTGTGCACGCTCACTTCTCCTCGGCGGCTGCAGCATGTCAAGCTTTTCTCACCAACCGACCAACCACTGCCTGGCTGCCTTCAGTGATCCCATCCCACCTGGTAACTGAGAGCCAAGCGCCACCGACGCTAAAAATACGCCCGGCGCTCATGTCACACCCCCCTGCCATTTCCAGCACCCGGCTCCCAACAGCCCTGGCTGGTGTGAAAAAGGGAAGGAGCCGAGCAGACATCTTTGTAATTCTTTTAATAACATGTGTAAATGGGCAAGGGGCCTATCGGTCTTTATCAGGCCTGGCGAGCGGAGCAGAGCAGCTGATACCACCTAGGGGCTGGGGAAACGCCTGATTCATCTAACGGCCCGTGAAGCTGATTAATTTCACTCTTCATTAACAACATGTTGTGGCGTCTTCTCTGGACTTTTCAGTCTCCCCACCACCACCACCACCACCGCCGCCGCGCGGTCTCCTGGTCATCGTTTCTTGCTCCTTCTCCTCCGTCCCCCCCCATTTTTGTATTTATTTTTTCCTCTCACTGTGGCTCGCCTTCCCTCTTTTTGCCTGGGCAGCGTTAGCAGCCTCCTCCTCTCTGTGCGCCCTTGGCAAATGAAAGGTCAAAGACGCTGCAGTGATTAATGAGCAGTAGACTCTGGGATCTCTCTGTCATACCCACCCCACTAGCTCCTGCCCTCCCTACTCCTCACATTATTTCATCCGCTAATCTCACACAACACGACTCAGTTAGCATGTCGCGGAGAAAACAGTGTTGCATCTCGGAGCTCTGCGTGGACACCGACTCCGATGAACTTTTCTGCGAGGCATAAACAAGGGGGGGGGATGGGGCTATTGAGGCAGGGTCACGGAATGTTTTTGGGAGCCAAAGAAAAGGTGCTATAGTGTAAATGGTGGGCTCTCCACTCCGCTTTTCATCTCAAGATGTCGCTACCAAGTCTAATGATTTAAGTAGTGTGCTCTCAGGACAAAAACAGCCTCTGCACTTCAGAAGCTTGGCGTTTTTTTATGGCGCGATTGTGAACGTCACCGCTCCTTTCACGGGACAGATGACACTTCACGGGCTCAGACCAACTGTTTATTTGAAAAAGTAATGAAATATTTACTCTCCATTGCAGCGCAGATTAGCAGCAGTAATTGACTGCGACAGAGGCCCATGCACAAGTACGTGCGCGCGTTTCTTTTTTTTTCCGGCGCGCGAGAGTTAGAGGGCCCCTCGTGTTTCAATGCAGATCTTCAAGCACACAATGGGCCTGTTAGTGAGGCTGAGTTTGTGCCTGTCACTTTCTCTCCACATGTTGCTTTTTCTTTCAGAGATAAGTGGGCCCTAATGCTGAACAAATAGTGGAAATCAGAAGCCACTGAGAATCATTTGCCTCCCCTTTTCCCATGGCTCCCAAATAGACACCCAGACCCACAGACAGAGCGACGATGAGAGAAGGGGAGAGCGAGACGGGAAGGGGAGAGGGAGGCAGGGGGTGGGGGACAGAAGAAGAAGGAGAGAAAAAGCCTCAATGAGCAAAACAATTTTGTCACCACAAGCAGATCCAATTGAAAAGTCTCCTGGATGGGGAAGAGCTGGAGTTGTCAGATCAGGCCATGGCAGTGAATAGATCCAAGCGGGCTAAATTGGCATCAGGTGTGGGCTTCCCCTGGCCGGTGATAGGCTCCCGCATTGTGCCGGCTAGACATTTGGCCATTTCCAAATATAATGGGAGAAATGAATGCAAATGAGTGAGTGGACTGAAATGTATTTAAATGCAGATTGAATGGGGGGCTCTGCGTAGCGCCTGATAACAAGTTGCTTTAGGAGAAGGGCCACATTGTGTTGGATCATCCCTCCAAACCCCCTCCCCCCCCTCCCCACACCAGCAGTCCTGTTCTCTCTCTCCCTCTGTTGCGCTTGTGTCTCATAAGGGGCCATTGTTCGCTGGGTAAACTCTTCTGAAAAACTATTTACATTACTCATTGATTTGAATTTCAAATGTTTTGGTCTCTCTCACCCACCTATAGCTGACAGGCATGCAGCCTGCCGCCCCCTTGGGCTATCCAGTAAAACTAGTAATTGCAAAAAAGGACAGGGGGGCTGTGGCAGAAAAATAAAAGGAAAGAAAGCCGGAAAAAAGGAGGGGTTCAATCATTAATGATAATGTTGCTTATGTCCATAGCCTCATTAGAGGCAGTATAGCAGCTAGTAGCATGTGTTTTTTTGCAAACAAGCTCCCCCCCCCCCTGCCCACTGCCGGTCGACCGCCGGCCCGCGGCCATCCATCTTCTCAAACGTCTCCTTCCCATATTTAAGGAGCTCTCGTTACAGCCTTTCCCCCAGACCTGTGAATTTATGGTGCACTCCGAGCGGTTAGCGTAATCGCCGGGAATGCGGTCATTTCAGCGGGAATGTGGGAATTAGGGCAGGAGAGAAAGAGGAAAAGCTGTTGGTGTGTTTAATTGAATTTCATAAGACTCCTCTGCAGCAGCTTTGCCTCGTTCACAGGACACGGAGGGGCTTCCAATCACATTCCCTCTCCCTGTTTGTCATTTCAGAGAGTATTTGCTCAATAGAATCCTTGATTTTAGACAGCAGTTACTTTTACAAACGGTTCATTTTCCTACTCTCTGATCTCAGCAAATAGAACAAGTGGAGAGTAACAAGAGGGTGTGTTCTCCTCCTCATCCTTTTCCCTTTTTTTTTTTTCCTCATCTGCATTTAAAACACAATTTACATGCAATTTAATTTGATTAATTAGAGACACTAACCTCTGCCTGTTCTGTGTGCACGTAATGTGTCATGCATTTCAATGTCAACCAACTCCATGTTTACTTCAGCTCTGCGTTCATCAAGAGCCGTCAGTGTCTTTAGTTCCCACAAAGGCATAATTTGAGGCATTCAGAAAACAGCAGAAAAAAAAGTGAAGATTTTTTAAATATTTTACACATTGAACCCTTCAGCACAATGACATTCTTGGCTCGGGGGAGTTAACTTAGATAAACAAGGACTCAGTGGACTGTGTTAGTAACTTTAAGATAATACAAGAGGATTTTCTGAATGCCAGTTCTTTAAAGTTGGCCCTGTTAGCATAGGGGGGGAAGGGGGGGGGGGGGGGGGGCTGCAGAGATGTTTCGGTGTCCAGAAGTTTCCACGCGGTGATTAATAGGAGGGGTAATGTAGTGGGGAAATGAGTAAACACTCCCTTGCTCCTGGCTTTGTGCTTCACCGGCTTGATGACAAGGGCAGAGCAAGGTGAGAATTAAACAGACCTGCAGAAGAAGAGGAAAAGAAAGAAAGGGAAAAAAAGAAGAAAAAAAAGAAAGAGGGAGCAACGGGTTGGAGGGAGGAGTGAAGCATGACAGACCTGGGCAGTGAGTGGGAGTGAGGAGAGGGGAGAGACTGGGAAGAAAGAAGGGCCGCTCCGACAAAAGTGGAAGTTTCTTCCGAAGAAGAATAATTAAAAGCGCTCAAGGGAGGGCAGTTTTAATTTCACATGTAAGGGGCTAAAGATTTCATTTAAAGGCGCGGCGAGCGGAGAGGAGGTTAATAAGATGAACAAAGCGGGGAATGTGAGAACATACAGTGCGAGGGAGCACGTTGGACTCTCACCTGACACGTTTTTAATTATCGAACCTCGGGTATTTCTCCGTCAAAGAGAGGGGGGTAAAAAATGAAATGAAGAAGAAGAGAAGATTAACCGATAAACGGTTGCGGTAACCAATTACTCACTCGTGTGTAACCTCACCGCAGTGACTCTTCTCCGCGCCGCCAAAACGTTGCATCGCTTCCATCGCCAAAAAAACTGCTAAAAGTGTACTCTGGCTCGTGCCGGCGGTCTCGGTAGCAGCCCACTGGGAACGCAACCAGAGCATTGCATAATAACTCCTTCTAAAAAAAAAAAGTGAACTTGCTTCTACAGTGGAATATACGCTCTTGATCACTGAAATCTCACTCCATTAGCGCTATCTGAAGTTGATGTATCCCAATTATCATAATAAGATCGGCCTGGTCCCGTACTCCATGGGACTCCACAGTCTCTTACTGCCACAGGAATGATCAAAAGGACTTTGTGAACTAGACCCAGAGTCCCAGCTGTGGGCTGATTTGTTCAGTAGCAGTTGGAAAGAGGACTTTAATTGAATGTGATGTATTTCTCTTACTTGTGTATTTGGGCCCGGCCTGCTAGATGAGAGAAACAACAGAGACGCCGTGCGCCAGCGCAGCTTTTTATATCTCGGCGAGGTATCGACCCAAGAAGACTTTTTCTTTGCTCAGATCGCCGTTCAAGGGTATAATACGATTCAATGTTTGCCAAGCTGAGAGCCCGGGCGATCGACTTCCTGTCCGCGATGCCAACACTGTGCTCCACAGGTCTCGGTGTGTCCCTCCCCTTCCTCCTCATGAAAGAATTTATACTGTCAGTGCATAAGTGGGAATGTTCTGCAATCCCTGAAATCCTGCTCCGCCGCGCACACACACACACACACACACACACACACACACAAACACACGGTGTGACACTTATGTATTATATGTTTATCAGTCTCTAATGAAACTCTGACAAGTTCTCCTCACAAGGGATACTGTGTTCCATTAATTGCCCTTAAGGAACCTTGGGCACTCACAGAAAGGCTGGTCCTATTGCAGCTGACAGCGGAGGGGCCCTCAGCCCCGGCCCCCTGGAGAGGGACCATATTAAGCGTTAGCAACGTCTCTCTGTCATTCTCTCTCTCTCTCTCTCTCTCTCTCTCTTTCTCTCCCTCCCCCCATATGCATCCATCTCCCTTGGAAGTTAGAGGTGTCTCTTCCCATTTCTCCCGCCACACGTTACTTGACCACGGCGTTTAGCGACGAGCTCGACAAAGAAAGCCGGCGTCAGTTAATTTGTCGGAGAGCGTTTGTGATTGATTTATTCATCTCGGGCTCAACAAATGTTTGTACTGCGATGAATCCCCTGAACCATAATTTACTGCAAATTAAGCGGCGGGCCTCTAATGACGCACGGACACGTGATGTGCGGACTGATTAAAATCATTTTTTATTTAGGCTTTTTTGTGACTTATTTGAACGTTTTCAAGATTTTTATCAAGCACAAAAGTTGTAATCACACCAAAATAAATGTTTGAATATATTGTGAGACAAGGAGGTGTAGCATGGCTCCAATGCGGACCCAATTAGTCTCACTTTTGTGTCCAACACAATTTTAAATACATGTTAATATACCTAACAGGAAATTGCCACTTGTGCAACATATATTCAGTGTTTCCACCTTTATTCCAGCTTCTTTACTCAAAGAACTCTTTACTCTGTACTTGTCCTATTTGTTTCTCTTTTTCAAACGTGAAAACCCTTTTTGTCGCCCCAGCTTTGCTTTTCAAAAGCTTGAAAGCGTCTCCCTCGTGAGACCCGTGATCTCTCTATTAGAATGTGACAAAACATTTGTTCTCACTAGAAATTACGGCCTGTAACATCCCCTAATGCGATTCACAGTTTATTTGCAACTCTGTCCGCCGCGTCGAAATGAGAGGGGGGGTGGGTTACAGGGCGCGTCACCCCGCACACATACGGATCTTTATTTTAGCACGTGCATCTGGCGCGGCATATACCGCGTCTCGATTAGTTTCCAGAGCATTTGTGAGTGCGTAAACCGCCGCTGACACGGATGAAATATAGTCCAGGTTCACTGGGAGTGCAGCGAAGAAGAAATGTACCCCATCTGTAATACACTGTGTAGACTAATATCAGCTCCTTTTCTCTGATATTGCAGCGAGATATTGATCTGGTAAAATTGTCCCATATTGGAGCTGTCTGTTGTGATATTCATCATGCTGTCACCTCTCCCCAACACCTCCGCGTTATTAGAAACCCGGGTTTGAAGAGGTTGAAGGGTTTTAGTCTCCGAGATGTAGCAAACAATTCATCATGAGAGAGAGGGAGAGAGAAAAGAATGCAGGTGAGGTGATGCTTGGGTAAGATTTATGTCTAGTCAGGCTGTACATTAAGAATTATATCATCAAGCGAGGGGACACCAGCAGCTTCACCGCTATCTGCTGAGCAGGCCTATTTGCTCTCCTGCCAGGCTTAAATGCAGGTTGTTTTTTCTCTTATGAAGCTTTTAAAGAGAAATCTGAAGTCTGGAGGAGTGCAGCATCTCACCCAAACAGAGCTGTTTGCTCGTCGAAAGCAATTGTTATGTACGTGGGGAGGATAGTTATTTTTTTTTTAGCAAGTCCGACATTATATTTTGTGCTCGATGCCAGTCACTCAGGAAGAAAAAGCCCCCGTAACTCGCTATGTGCCACCTTCCATTTGGCCCACTTCAGGGTGGGACTCCCCTTTTTTTGGAGTTGTCTGTTTTATTTCCTCTCGTCGCTCGTAGCCGTGGGATTCTTCCGGGGAGGATCACAGAGGCGCAGACGGAATCCAATTCTTCCGCGTCTCGCAGAGGAGTCACACTTTCATTCGTCTTTAACTCGGTACAAATGCTCGTCTGGGAATGTGCAGGCTGGGCGCTCCCTCTGAACTTTTCTCTCTTTCTCTCTCTCTCTCTATCTCTCCCTCCCCCCCCCCCTCCCTCTCCATCCGTCCGGGAAGTGTGCGTGAGCTCGCACGCTAGGCTCTGCTCTGTTCGCCGCGGTGTTATTGTTGTAAACAGCGTTTAAAGCACAGCTGGCCAAATTGATCAGGGCCCGGCGTCGGAGTGAACTTGAGCAGAGGCGAGTGGGTCCGCATAAACAGGGACTGCTTGTATCTAAATATGCAAACACTCTCACAGCGGCCCACACTCTGGGGAACAGACACAGTTACTTCTAATGGGGGGGGGGGGGCAGTGAGAACCAGGCTGGAGCCCTAACCTTTTCCATGTATACAGAGAGAGAGAGACGTTTCTCCTGATTGTGTAAACACTTCTTTTTCTCCCCAGATCATTTTTTTTTTTGGACTCCTTCAAGTATTTACTTTTCATTAATTATTGAAAAAAAAAATCAGGGGGAGGGAAGAAAAAAAAGCGAATAAACAGTAGATAATTTTTGTTTAATGTTTCACACAGGATTCCAATCCTCAGTGCAATTAATGCTAATCACCGCAGCCTTCCTGTTTAGCTTGAACCCAGAGAGTGTTTGCGAGTCGTCGCTGTCTCTCTGTCCACATCTTTCACACCCCCCCCCCCCTCTCTCCCTTTCTCCCTGCGTTCTCTCGCTCCGCCATCTCTGCTGTTAGTCACCGCGTCTCCTCGTGTTATGATTACATCACCCTTTCTGTCTGTTGTGTCCATTTAGACCTGAAATTAATCACATCCGACAATCCGGCGGTGCTATTCCCAAAGTTCAAAAGCTTTAGTGGCGAGAGAGAGAGGGGAGGGAGGGGGGGGGGGGGGGGGGGGGGGGGGCTAGATGGAGCGCATCGAGCATGCTGGTGGTACTCACCAGTTGTTGAGTACAGTGTATTAATTGCTTATCGGTTTTTGATTCCGGAGTCATTGAGAGTCAATCGAACGCATAATTTTCACAGCCATTGTTCTTTGGGGTTTGTTAATTGTCACCCCACTGGCGGAATTAAAAGCAAATTAAAAGCCTTAACTGTTGACTCTATCTGAAGTCACTCTCCACAACAATTTCACAAAACAATGGGGAGGATTAATGGGGAAAAATGCAGCTTGATTTCTGTTCTCCAAAGCTTTTGCTATGGGGAACCAATTAACTACCCTTCAGGATGACTTTCACTTCTAACTGCCGTTCTGTTCCACTGCCAGAAACCGGGATTAATTCTCAATTAATCCCTCCACCAGAACAACTCTGCCTTTGTCTGCTGGGGAGGACATGAGCATACATCGCCGAGGTTACCCCGAGCCTGTTCGGCGGAGGAACTCCACACCCCTCCTACGACTGATACGCCCCGTAGACTAGCTCTTCTCAAGCTGAAAATAAGAGCCATTAAAAAAACCCCGAATGGTTGACAATGATTTTTGTTTTTTTCGGATTTTGAGCTTTATTAGCCATGCATATTAATGAGTCAATTAATTCCATTCGTCCTCGCGAGTGGTCTGTTTGCTTTTGGCCTGACCTTTTTATCTTAGATGCGTTCACGCTCGGCTCGGTTTAAGCACTTACTCCATACTGTGTTTCCCAGAGCCTCGCTTCCAAAACCAGAAAGAAAAAGGGGGAGTTTTTTTTATGTGTTTAGCGCTAAGATTCTCTCCCCCTTCTCTTTTGTTTTCTCTCTTGTCCTCATCCGTCCACGTCCCCCCCCCCCCCCCCCCCCACCACCCCTTCTCTCCCTCTCCCTCTGTCAGAATGCCTGCTGGACGTGTTCCTCTCTAAATGTGACAGGAAATATGCTATTATAGCATGCAGAATATTTGCCTGATGGGATTTGCAATAAAAACGACTACATTTCCTTTCCATTAGGATCTCTAAAGCCCCTCTCTCTAATTTATGATAACTCTGGCAAAAAAAAAAAAAGACATGTTATATACATAAAGACTAAAGTAGCCCCCCCCCCCCCGTCCACATTTAGCCCGTCCTGCTTTCAAAGTTAGTCGAGAGGACAGGAGAAATAATTGAAAAGTGCAGCTGGACTGTGTACAATCTTGTAAGGGATGCCTAGAAAATGAGATTAATCAGCGCGCAGACATTGTGGGGAAAAAGTTTGCAGTGAATGCCTGACAGTCGTGCTCTTTCTCTCATTTCAAATGTTGGCAGGCTAGCAGGCAGCTCCAAGGGAAATGCGCTCCTTTCATACTTGAGTAATTGATGAATTGTATGCAATATGCAAATGAGAATCCATAAATCTTATGAATGACAGCTTAATTTATGTGAGCCTTAATGAATGCAGGATTAGATTTTAATTAAATATCCTCAAAGGCACCCTGACTGGGTAAGTTTTTAAAGCCTTGTTTTGAAGACTTGTTTCATATGCAATCGCAGTTCATGAAAAAAAAGGAGAGAGATCAGTGCGAGCGGTTAGATGAAAATTTCCTCGCAGTTTTGAAGATAAGACCTGTTCTGTTTTTTTCCCCCCGCTAACCAAAGGCACTCGCAATTAATAAATATTGGAGCAAAATCATATCTAGCGATCTCGTTTAGGCTTTCCTGGAACTGCTCATTCTCATACATTTGATTAACAGCATTTACTTTAAGCGCTATCTGATTCCCAACATTTGGTACAGTATCTTTTTAATTAAGAGAATCATCCATTAGGCATGGAGAAAGTCAACCAATTAGGCTTTCCTCATCAGCTCCCGTGATGTCAGGGAGTCTGCTTACTCATTATCAGAGTCCATGTGATACTAAACAATCTCGGACTCGCGATTATGAAATCAGCTTTTAACAGTAACGACGCGTGGGAATAATCAGCAATTTATCGTGTTTTTCAGATCTTTTTTTTTTTCCTCCAGATTCCATTTCACAGCTGAGAGGCTTCAAACAGCCCTAATAGAATGTGATTACAGGAGTAAGCTCTTTGCAGCTACTGTAACAGCGATTTTTCATCCCGACGCCCGGGCTGTGGTTTTTTGGTGATACGGGGAGGGAGGGAGCGCGTTCCTCGCCAGCATCAGACCCTGCGATGGTCTCACCCCAGCGTGGTTCTAATCAGGCCTGAGCCCAGACAGAGGCACCAGGAAGGCACCAACTCTCCCAACTACCACTGATCTCAACCCGGCACATTAGTCCGCACGGGGATCAGAGCACAGACAGCACTTTAAAAGGGGTTTTAGTGGGATTGATGCTAACTCTCTCCTCGCCTTTGATTTCACACCATTTGATCTGTGATATATTGTCCCGTAACAAAGGTTCACAGTTTGCGGGGGGATGCAGCTGTTCCTATCCCTAATAAATAAAAAAGTGTCGTCGTTGTGTGTGTGTGTTTTTTTTTTTCTTTCTTCCTCCCTTCGCACTCACAAACTCGCTGTAATCCAGCTATCTCGATCAGATAAGCGCGATGGGGCTACCTGTGCGAGGCGGTGTTTGACAGGTGCAAGGGGGAAGCTGATTGAGATAATCCAAGAATAGGCTCAATGCAAATACAGATACAAGATGTGGGTGAGGATAGATGGATGCATGAGCAAGATGGATGAGTGAATGCATTCCCATGTATCACACTGTGACTCCGAGATTACGATCATCACAACCAATAGACTGCCAAGGTCAGCAGGAAGTATAAATCATCTTTTTTCTTTTTCGCCTCCCTTTTTGTTGAAGGTAGCATGTATTCCTGTCATTTTCCGGCGTTTTTTGTTTTATTCTTTTTTTTAAAGAGGGCTGCAACTAACAAATATGCTCACAATGATTTTTTTAAATGATGCATTAATTGTTAAGTCGAGAAAAAGGGAGAAAATGCCTGCTATCTTTATTTATCTTAGCTTCCTTGAGCCCCTGGTGATATTATCAAATGGCTCGTTCTGTCCGTCCAGACTCAAACTCAGAGACATTCATTCAACACGCATAAGAACAGGAAGTCTGCACACGTGGGTCCAACCAGAGACATTTATCTTTGAGACATGCGACTATTTGACGATTCGTTGATCATTCAATCAATCATCAAACAGTTGCTGATTAGTTTTTGAACAAGGTTAAATATTATACGAAGTTTAAAAAAAGCAGAGATGTGTGTGTAGATGATTGATAAAAATACTTCTGGGTTCGTCCTCTGTTAGTTTGCATGGGCGTGTGTGTTATCTGTGCTGCTGTTTGCTAACACGATGGCGTTCTCCGCAGCTAAAAGGCTGCTCATCAAGGTGGGAACCGGAGAACTGAGAACACATAATTAGTTAGACATATGTGTTAACACCACAAATCCACAGTGGGGAAATCAGTATGTGCTCCTTTTTTTACTTCTGTGGCTGTGCACTACTTGCATGTCAATCTTCCTTTTAATTGCCACCAGGCAGCTTCTTCCTTCAAAAGCGGAAGAAACAAAACAGCTTGTCTCCAAAACAACTCATTTGTGGAGTTCAAGTTAAAACATTTCATCCTCTGCTATCTGATCTGTGGGGATTTGAAATTGGTGGTAATGCTCCACAGCCATGTTATCCCCGTCTTTCTACAAACAGAGTTAACCTCTCCGGAGAGTTCGCTCGCATGTTGTTAAAGTGTTTGATTGGACCGAATTAAAGCATAAACTCGGCACAGTCGGGGCCCCCTATGCTGGTCCGAGGCCTCCCGATTTTTGCCTGACCTGGCACTTAAAAAAAACCCAGGTAAGGAGCTGCTTTGTTTTATCAATAAGACCTTGTTTTCATGGCTGGTCACCACCCCGGCGAACCAATCAATGGGGCGCGCTCTGCTATCGCTGCGAGAGAAATGAAAAATAAACCCCAGATAATCCTTCAGTTAAAAGGTTACTCAGGGCGATAAAAGCTATTTTGTTAATTTATTTACTCTCTGCACCGGAGAGATAAAGAAAAGGAACAATTAGGGAATTCTAGGTGAGAGATTTTTAAAAGGGCAATGACATTGGGTTAATATTTTATAAGGCCTGATTGGCAGAGACCTGGAGAGGCCTTTTGTTTACACAAGCCCCAGACGGAATGATTCACTCGCTTGTTTTGAGCCGACCGGGGCGGAAATGGAATAAATATCTTCATCCCTACCTTTTAGAGACGTCAAACAAAAGACCGAGATAAAAGGTTAATGGCTCAATCATACGCAGCAGGAAATAATATTGTGCTGCTTTCTCTGCAAACCCGAGTCACTATTGACATAATCAGGTTGAATTCCTGAAGATATCCGAAGATGGGAGGAGCGGGAGATTTCCGTGTGTAACTGAATCCACTCACTCTGGCTAAACATTACATTTGTGGCTTCAATTGATTTATAACGGATCATAATCGCTGCATTAACGGCGCGCTGGGTAATAAGATCTCCGTCACTGCTTCCGTCGACTGAAAAGAGTCTTGATAGTGAGATGTCAGAATTCTTCCTTTTTTTTTTTTTTTTTTGCCATGAGATCTAAAAAATAAGAAAAGCGCCCCCTGATATCTCACGTGATATTATACCTCTTATTACGCCCATCACCTCGTGTCGGCTTCCTGTAAACGGGGCGAGAACGTGAATTTAATTATTGTGCTTTTATTGCATCGCAGCGCTGAAATTGGAACTCGTGCGGAGTGTATTGTCGGGCCCCGTGTAATCTGATTGCCCGCGCGGCACAGTGTGTTGGATGGTATCAGGTTCCAGCCCGACTCTGCTGGGTCAACACACGGCCGGGGCCATTAAAGGAAGTCTGGTTCAGGGAAAGTTCACCGCTGTTTTCTTTTCACCATGGTAGCGAAACACACACACACACACAAAATAGAGGGAATAGATGCGTAACATATTTGTGGCCCCGGCCCAGAGCTGGTAGGGGCCTATTTTGTTTCCTTAATTGAAGCCAGAGATATGAGCGCTCTGAATATCTTCAGTGTAAATATAAATAAAGCAGGGAATAGAATTCTTTCAGGATTGACCTCCAATACAGAAATAATATTGTCCAAATAAGTCCATTTCAAAGCCCAGACGTTCCTATTTTCTGAAACGTTTGGATTTGGAGAAGGCATAATGAAAGGAAGGCGAGGAAGATTAGAGAAGACAACAGCGGCCGAGGCATGAGAAGAACCAAAAATTCCAATCATAAATCCAGTTGTGCTATCTTTTTTTTGTTGCCATAATGGCCTAGTTTGGAGACGTTTCTGTGCCAGTCTATTTAGGGAATCAGCATCTGCTGCTTGATAAATAGCCTGGCTCTTTTGTTTCAGGCCAGGTTGAGTCCCTCTCTGGACTCGGCTTATTAGTCTGGATGGATCCGACCACTGCGGATCCGCAGACGGACGTTAGCGCGCACGCTTCGAGGAACTAGATAAGACGTCGTTAAAGTGCTTCGCGCCAAACCACGTGAAACAGAAGGCTGTGATAAGATGGAATAAAAAGAGGAGATGGCAGCTCTGTTGTACCGCAGACACCTGCTGCTGCTGGCTCGTAGGGAAACGAGGCGCTAACCTTCATTTGTGAGAGGCCTCCCTGTTGCTCGGAGGTTCCCTCGGTTCAAAGCTCCCTGTACCGTCGGTGTGTCGCGTTCACGGCCGGCCGGTGTCGTCTGTGTGCAGAGAGCAGCTGAAACGCTCCCCCTTTAAACACCGCGGACACAGTCTCTTTGCAGCCTATCTAAGCATTACCTTTACTTTAACTGGCTCTTTGTACCCAAGTTCACATCCCTTTGACATGATCTGAGGTTGATGTGACATTTTTTTTTTTTTTGCCGTCCGTTTGAGGGCCTTTTTGCTTTTAGTATTGTTGGTAAAAAGCCTTTTTACCCATCACATACCCTCTATTGAGGTCTTTCATAAATAATTCAGCCGGAGTACAAGTGAAAGTGATGACAGCAAAACTGTGTGCGATCTCTCCCTCTCATAAGATCAAAGAGGTGCTTCTATAGAAATAGGAATTACATTTCCAGACGTTCCTAAGTTGAGCGGGTGCTCATTTCTCCCTCTTTCCTTCTCTCTCTCTCTCTCTCTCTCTCTCTCTCTCTCCACTTCTTTTCTATCACTTTTTGCATCTTCCCCTCCGAAGGGACACAGTCGGGTGAAGGTCTGCTTTTAGTACCTAAAACCTCCGGAGCCGGCATATGAGAGAGTCAGCACATTCAGACAGACAGCGCGAGTGCACTCTATTAGCAGGACTGAGGTAAATAAACCTCACAAGACACGGCTGAATAAATTCAACTGCTAAGGCGGTGTGCTATCTGAGCTGTAACACGCCGCATCACTCTGCAGATACTGCCTTTGGGAGATGTAGTGAAATGTACTGTAACACAAACAGCCTCATATATATATACCGTACGGGGCTGATAAAGTCCTGAATGAGCCATCATTGTTTCAAAGAAAACAGCTCATGAGCTGAGCTGCATTGATTATTTTATATTCTTTTTTTTTTTTAAACCCATGAGTCATCTAAAAAGACAAAGTAAAAAAACAAAACCCTACAAACAATGATTTAACAAATAGTGAAATACTGTTTTAGGTGTCTAATGAGTGATCAGTAAAAATAATAGTATCCATAAAGATATGTTTGTGGGGACAACAGCTTGCACATTGGCACAGAGATGCACCAATCCAGCTTCTTCAGTCCCGATACCGATGCCTGGGTCAGGGTATCGGATCGGTACCCGGTCTTTGCATTGTGTGATTAATAAGCTGTTTGCCTCACTGTGTGGTAAAGACGGGGCTCATTCTCTTATGTGGAATGCAACATCAGGCTCGACTTAAACATTGTACAACTAAATTGAACATAAAAATATGTCGGTAGAAATATACTGAATTGTCATTTATTAGAATAATGGTATTCGTTAACAGATCGGCCTACTGGTACCCGGTCCAGCGGCATCGGTATCGGTGTATCTCGGGCGGCAACCTCCGGTTCTGCTGCGTGACGCTAACACGCAAGTGTCTTAAAACTTGCATTCTCTTTACTGGCCAGCAGGGGGCGACTCCTCCGGTTGCAAAAAGAAGTCAGATTGTATCCATTTAGAGTCAAATAGACCTTAAAGCAGAGTAGGCTTTAGGGCGGGCTTACTGTGATTGACAGGTCGCTACCGCTACCAGAGACGTATACGACTTCTCTACGTCACTCCTCCGCATTCCAAATATGGTTAAATAAAAAAACATGGCGGCGGCCGTAATACAAGATGGCGACGGCAATATCGCAGAACTCCAGGCTTCAAAACGTCAGGCCACAATCCGACGGATGAGGTCACGACGACTACGTCCGCTTCTTATGTACAGTCTATGATGCATCTCTACATTGTCACACCCCATCAAACCTTATTAACAGAATAAAAATGAACTTGAATGTTTTTTTTAAAGCTCATCCAACACGTCCCAGGTTTGATTTCCGGCCCTGTCCTTTCTCCTGTTTATCCGGGTACGCTCCCTCCCATAGTTACGGCACACTACGGAAGCCCTTTGGTGATTTAAAGATGGATTAAACTCAGCTCATATTAGGGAGAACTTAGTATCCCGGTAAAGCTTGAAAATGGACTATTGTATGTGAAATAATGTATGAAGCCAAT
The DNA here is from genome assembly GCF_910591455.1 of Pholis gunnellus. NCBI lineage: Eukaryota > Metazoa > Chordata > Actinopteri > Perciformes > Pholidae > Pholis > Pholis gunnellus. The sequence goes on from NC_136539.1 coordinate 4,143,039, forward strand.
ATGTCACCTGTGTCAAGTCGCCATAATTCATCTTCAGCCGAGACACCCAGCTCCTTGTTCATAAAGAACATACCTCTCCGGCATCTTGGCCCCCTCATTATACTGCTTATTGCTGTTTTTTTTTTCTTTTTTCATACCCTGTAGGCTTTTCTTTGTAACTATAAGCCAGCAAAGTAGGTATTGATTGCAACTCGAAGCTGTATTAATAAGTGAACGAGTAAGATGTGTGGAGAGTCAGGGGTGTATCTGCTTTGAAGGCCCTTTTCTCCCTGCACAGTAAGGTGGCACGGTCATTTATCACGGCTGGATCTGTGCCCCTCGTTTGGTGTAATAAAACTCCCCCATCAGAAACCGTCCAACAGGTCTGAATCACTCTGTCACACCACCTTCCAGCTAAGGCGCGCATTAAATCAAGCAAGCAGAACATTTCCTAAGGCAGCCATTGCCTTTTAATTTCCTGAAGAACCTTAAAATATCATTCATTACCAGAACTACACATATTTGGTTTTTAAAAGTCTCATAAATCAATAGTGGCCTGACTGCAATAATTATAACAAGTTAACATGTAATTTCCAGGCCGAGGGCCGCGCGGCCGGATTTTAGCATATGCAAACGAGGCAATTCAAACAGTGTGGGGATATTAATACGGGGGAACAGGTAACGAGGTACGGGTTATGAATTATGCATCAAAAAGTGGTTGATCTTCAATAAAGGAAATGAATTCACCGTGTAATCTAATTAGTTATGGAGGTCTATTATATTGAGCTGCAGAAAGCAACTGTCCTTGAAAAGAAATGTATTTACAGTACATGTTAGCTCTTTGGAATGGAATTGCATTCTGGAGTGCTCCAAATGTTAACACCCCACAACCCCCCCGCCAGTCTCCTCCTCCTCCTCCGTCTCTCACCCCTTCTCTGCCGTGTGTTTCAGCTCCAGACCGGGCCGACCTCCGAAGAGGTCCCAGAGTGTGACATCGCTGGAGAACCCCCACATCATGCCCCACTCGGTCCCCGGCCTCATGTCCCCCGGCATGATCCCACCCACAGGTACGGCACGGTCCTCTCTGTCACAGCCGCTGAGGCTCTTAACTCCAACTGTCTGGGTCTGTCCTGTCTCCCCCTTCCTCTCTGTCACACACACACACACACACACATGCAGCCTCCCCACCAGTGGCCTCCCTGCAGCTCGTCCTTTCAAATGGCAACCAGTCCAAAGTGACACATGCACTCGAACCACCAGACACCAGCCTCTCGCTCGTTTACCAAAAACAGATCCTCGTGCTCAACCCGCCGGAAACCAAGAGGAGGGGGGGGGGGCGAGAATAAATTGGAGTGGAGATCTTTTCTCTCAGATTATTCCAGTAGATGTTGCATTTTTCGCCCCGGAGTGCATTCTAATTAGTGCGATTAAATCCACTCGACTGGTATATGTACATAGGCAGTGATGATGCTAAAGCGAGTTTATCGCCACAAGAATCAACAACAAGCGCGCCCGTGCCCTAACGTACCCCTTTGGGCCGAGTCTTGTTGCAACCAGTGCTTTTGTTCTATTTGTGGCCGGGCTTCACTGCGACTGCTTTGATGTCGGCGGCTGTAAGTGCTCCGATTTGCATATTCCGCCTCTCCCTCTCGACGTCTTTTAACGATATTGCGTTGTCGAACGGAGCTCTTTGAATGCTCATGCGGTGTACAGTACGCATTTAACCAGCTATTAACTGCAAAGAGATTAAACACCGCAGCTGGTTGTTCCTCGGCGATCTTGGCCGTATAACAGTTTTAACAGACTTGTTCTTGTTATCCAGTCTGGAAGTGTGTGTTTTTATTCTCTTTCCCCAGCAACATGCAGCGCCTGCGACGGGTTTTGAAATTCAGTATTAAGCACAGATCGGGCCGGCGTTGTGACTCAGTACAATGGAGGCTCACAGGCCAGCGCTTTGAACTGTGGGAACAGGGCGAGGTGGTCACTGGCAGTATGGAAGACAAACTTAAAGGGGCCGCAGTGAACACAGAGAAGGACAATGATGAGAGGGACCCATGTTATTTAGTGGAACATAAAGCAACAGAAAAGCCTTTTGATATCATCCCCCTTTCAGCCCAGAGGGACTCTATGATCTTGACATTTAGTCAGCCTATTCGGGGGTGTGGGGGGGGCAGAGATAAAATAATTGAGTTTTTTCGGCATTCTCATAACGGCCTTGAGCTTCTCAACTGTGGCGAGACAGAACTTCTCCATCAGTTTCTGTATTATAATTAAAAACCATTTATTGTTTTTGATTACGGCATTAAGCATCGAACGTCAAGGAAGTTAGAGATCTCGACGGAGTCATAATGGAGTATAATTGACCACACATAAGTTGGCATCTAAGTAGGCGACTAATTGATCTCCCTGTCATGTCCAAACGTACTGATTGATGATAAAAAAAGAAGAAAAGGCGACGTTGAGAAACTGTCTTAACTAGTTACACTATCATGTCATGTCATATTAGTTCATGTTTCAGATGAGTCGGCTTCAGCAGCACTCTAACACTGCAGAGAAGGAGCGGGACACTCCCTGAAATCTTTAGTTCTCCGTCCTTTCTCTCCTGGTGTTAACATTTGCAAACGTACTACGCTGGCGCTCCGGCTCTCAGGAGTGTCTGATCGTAGCGCAGATCTTAGCCAGAGGTCTCACCTCGTGATAGGCGCTGGACGGCCATCGTTTGCGTTCTTCGCTGATTTTCTTTATTTCTTTTGTTACATATTAGACATTGACAGAAATCATTCTAAGATTCAAATCAATATTCAAGCATATTCCACACAGTGGAAAGATGTCTTCTCCTCACTGTAACAGGACCAGAGAGGCCTGTGTGAAACACACTGTTAACATATGTATCTTTGCCCTTGACACCGGCTCCATTTAGAAAAAGGACATCTTAATATGCTTAGCTTTCCATTTAAGGGAAATACCTTCATATATATATATATATATATATGTATGTGTGTGTGTGTGAATGTGCTAGTGCCTGCATGCTTGCGTTCATGCCCTCAGGGAGAGATGGGGGGCGGTGCTGGAGCCTTTCCAGTTGCTGATGCATTACAGGCAGATTGAGCCCCCCCAAATCGGATTATTTTTGCAGCGGACTGACACCACACTGAGATGACATCTCCTTTAAAGTGGAGAGGGCCTCCACTCACACTCTGGCCACTACTTAAGCAGCAGCTTCAATATAACTCATTTATGTCCCGGACACGGGCTTCAACCTTTTGAATAACGCAAGAGCACTGCGTTTACCATTAGAGAAATGAATGTCACCTACATCTAACCGGGGGTGCATCCTGATATAAAAACCAATATTTCCTAATGCTGTCTGGCTCCTACTGTACAAGTATGTGTGCGGGTCTCCGCTGCCTCAGAGAGCTGACTCTCTGGGAGACATATTGTAATATTTATGTTCTTTTGATGTACAATTAGCACGTCAGCTTCTGGAGTGGATCATCTAATCCGGTGCCACTTCAAGCCCTCTTTAAAATAGATCTAGTGTGTGCGGCAGGTAATTTAGTGTCACTTCTTTGTGCCTCGGCCCCCCCCCCCCCTCGGCCTGCCCGCTCGTCATAAGGTTAGCGCGCTGCGTAATTGATACTAAATTTCTCATGATGTGGATAGCACAGTTCAAGTGGCGCGGTGTACCTAAGAGTCACGTTGTTTCCACACACACACACACACACACTCTCCAGTTTGTCATCACCACCAGCCCATGCATAAAATGATATGCCTCGCTCATTGACATGGAGTAACGCTTATCCCGCTTGCCCCGATAAATAAAAGTGTGTTTTCCATCGTTGTCCAGGCCGGAACAGAAACACAACAGATAAACTCGGCTTATTGTCTTTTTTTTCCTTTTCCGCTAGAGAAAGTCCTAAAAGTCAGTGTTTGGGGTGCTGGTGCGAAGTTAATCTGATTTTAATTTAATTATAGGAGTTGGTTGCGGAGGGCACAGGCATCGAGGTGTTTGTTGTAAGAATGTTCTGACATTGGCGCAGGTATGGGGCAGCTAGCATGTTAATTAATGATGAAGATCCTGACAATATGCAGAGGCATGACAGCGTTAAGCCAGTCGGCTGCTGCTTCCTTTGCATATTAATAGATCCTTCATTATTATTTAATATGACAGCTGCTCCAAGGGCTACCATCAGACCTTGTCTCTGTTATTTGCTGTTTTGTGCTCCCCATGTGACAGTGCCATGCTATTCTCCTATTTGTCCAAATGCTCCTCTTCCTCTTGTCGGGCTGGTGTGGCCCTCTACATGCGGCCGCGCTGTTGGTTTTGTGCACCGGAGGACTCTGACTCGCGTCTATGTGAGGGGGGGGGTCTGAATCTAAAGGTGACTTTGAAAGAATATACGAGGCAGGATTGTTTTGTTTGCATAGTAATGAATGCAGATTAGCACTGAGCGGGATTGGTCTTGTTGACGTTCAGACTTCCAGTAGCTTAATGGACTTGTTGCTGGGCGCCAGCGTCTCCCCGGCTTCCTTATTACAGCCACTGCATCGGGGCTGTTCGTCATCGGGATATGACAATTGATCCGCCCCAAATGGAACAATTATCAGAACAAAGATTTCAATTCATGGAGGGTGTCACTTAGTCAAAGACAGGCCGGGAGGGATGATGAATGGAAAAAACGGAAAAGCGATCATTCCGTGTGTTTCGCCGTGTGTGAAAATCAATTCCGTAGCATTTTATTTACTCCATGCGTATTTGATCAAAACCTGTCACCTTCTTCGTCACGGATTCATTTCTTCTTCTTTTTTCTCTCTCTCTCTTTTCTTTTCTTGTTACCATTTGTTTGTGTTAAATATAGTCCAAGGAAGCGCGCGAGGACACGCAGGCTGCAGTGCAATAAACCACCAGCCTCTCACAGCCAAAGTTGGAGAGCGTCGGAAAAAGCTCCACTGCGGCACTCCTCTTGAGCGGCACCTGATTTGTGGGGGGAATTTATCACACAAACAGCCCAGAGGTGATTTCAATATTTACTCGGCGGTCTGTTCTGCATACGTCTCATTTGGAAAACAGTTGACTCTTGCCCATTATACACAAATGAAGGCTGACCTTCAGACTGGGCAGAGGCCACATTCATTATGTGGAGAAGTATCACCTTCTTATGAGGCAATGGCCCCCCCCCCCCCCCCTGCATGTTCTGCCCATGCATATTGAACAGCAGCCGGGGCCCCGTTGCAAACGAGAGGGCCCTCTGTGACATGATGTATACTGTACGTCAATATGGTGCTGATGTATTTTAAGATGCAAACAAGGCTTTAAATTATATGCACCTCCATGTCAGAGGCTCAGAGTGACTCTCGCCATCTGCCTATCAGCTTGTTGGGATGAGGGGGGGGGGGGGCCGGGCCGGCGCATCTCTGGCGTGTGCACGTTTCGCGCCCGTGTATCTAATAGAGCCACATGTTCGATTTCTACCCCACCTTGTACTCCCCCTCCCCCTCCCTTGGCTAATAGCCGCTCTTGAGTCCCATCACGGAGACGAGACAGCTCTGTGATGATAAACGCCGACGTCGTCTTGTTCTGCGTCTAGTGAACCCGCGTATCCAGTACACAGCGGCCCTGCTGTAAAGAGGGCAGGTGATATACAGTGTTGTGGATATGACTGATTCCGCTAATAGGCGCATATCTTTTTCTTTTTTTTCCCTCCCCTCGCCGTGCATCTTTGATTTTGTTGCCGGAGGTTGGGCGGGAAGGAGTCGGGGGACTCTCCTGAGACACACCGGGGCCTAGAGGAGCTTTAGCGCTATCTGTCCCTGCTGTTTGAGAGCGGCCTCATGAATAAACATTTCAGTCACGTTAGCCAGAACCCTGGAAATACCACAATGACAAACCAGTGCTTTATGATCTCTGCAGTGTGCTCGGCATACGCACGTAATCTCAGACTCACTGCATCAATCACATGGAGTCCATTGCGATCAGGGCGGACGCACACTGCTGTTCCAGCGCGTGTTTACAGACGGACGCGGAAACGTGAATGACCATTTAAAATGTGATGTCAATAGTCATTTAGTGTGCAGATGAAAAACAGCAGCCTCGGGCCTGAAGACTCCGTGTAGAATGCTCAGAGAGATTTGGCATGTTGTCAAAATGTTTGAAGTGCTGCACACTGATTAATGAATTGCTGTATTGTAAGTGCACAGGTCACACTGCCAGAGTAGTTTTCACGTTTTATTTGGCCACTAAAAAGTCTCCATGTTATGCTATAATCTATCCTCCCTTTTCATTGGATTGTGTGGTGCCCCTATCCCCAAAAGGGTCTTTTTATCTGTCGCCTCATTCATTTCCTGAGTACATTGGGTTTTGCCTTTGAGAAAGCAATAGTGACGGTATTGAATTGCATACATTCCTTGACTTTTTTCTCTCTTTTTTTTAGAGCATTAGCTAATTTCCACACGTGGCCTTCCAAGTGTTGAATGTACTCAAAGACGTTTACAAGTGTTCGATTAAAAAAAACAACCTTGAATCCTCGGCACATTCTTTAAAGTTTTCCGTTCTGCTTGATGACTGGCCTCGACTCTCAGAAGAGCCGTGTTATTATGAGACACTACACTATATAGCTGTGAGGAATTTGAATACTTGAATAATGTTAGGCATTATTCAAGGCGATTAGATCTGTTGAATACATTAGACGCTATCACACCCTCGATAAGGAGATTGTTAGGACACAGCTCCCTCTCTCTGTTTGTTCACATGTATTGAAGCTTTCTCGCTTTCTGTCTCACCTTTTCTCTCCCTGACCCCCCCCCCCCCCCCCCCCCACCCCCCTTGTCTCACTCTGTATGACTGTTCCTCTATTATATGTACGAATACGAGTCTATTATATGTTGTACATACAAAGTGCCTGCATCATGCACCGTTATATTGACTGCATCTGTTCCCATCATGGCACAAATACATCAATGTAGCGGTGAGCAATGACCAACATTCACACAAATCATATTCCTTCAAACACACACACACACACACACACACACACACACACACACACACACACATCCCATCAGCATGATAACCTGCTGTGAAGATATCTCCCTGTCAGAAGATGAAAAACCAAGCTGTGATCTCATAGGCTCTTATTCTCCGTAGTGTATAAAATTATTCATTGTTTTATTATTTCAAAAGTCCTTTTTCTTTGTGTTTTTCCCTTTCCCTTGCCAGGGCAGCTTTTTCAGAGAGGTTTTGCAGGTGCAGCAGCTCAGCCCCAGCAGACATGTAGTGCGTGGTCTGTAAGTGCTCTGTCTCGTCTCTCCTGCCTCCTCTCTCCAGGCCTGACAGCGGCGGCGGCAGCAGCTGCCAACGCAGCCATCGCAGAGGCCATGAAGGTCAAGAAGATCAAGCTGGAGGCGATGAGCGGCTACCACGGCAACACCAACCACCATGGGGTCGACGGAGAGAATGGAGACCTCAGCTCCAGCGTCGGTGAGGACACGTTCGCACTCGCATGAACGGAAGGCAAATGCATGTTGGAAACTGTCTGATGTGCAGACACAAACACACACACACACATTAGGATGTTAATGCATTCACATCGCCTTTTAGACGCACACTCGGAGGATTCAAAGACCTAAGTTGAAGGGTTTTTATTAATACGGCCACTTGCAAGATTTTGACAACCCATTATTGGACAATGGTAGGGCACATATCATAAAACAATACATTACTTTAACTTTAAAATACTTACAATACAATATACAATGTATATACAATATAGATAACTGCTCAAATTTGAAATGGGGACAATCTGTGTAGGCTGAAGTAGGTGTGGCCTGTACTGAAAGATTTGCCTAGAACGCCGTCACGCTGTCAGAGCTACCATGGAGCCCACACTGTCACTAACTGCACTCTCTGAATAAATATGTTCTAATTTTTGGAATAAACAAAAAAGAGATATCAGAGAGAAGCAGACATAAGGGTCTACAATATGTGAAACTGATTCATCAGTGAAAACAGGTCAGAAAGATAAAGATAGAAGCTAAAGCTACAGATCAGTGTAAAAGTGAACCACCTGGTGATTGAGACAGATATCAATAAAATGAAGGAGCAAAAGTGTTCCTGTAAAGCAGGTAGGTCTTTATTCACTGTTACAATCATTAAAAAGCAGTATGTGTACACATTCAGTAGCTAGCGTAGCTTAGAAGTGCTAACGCTAGTTCATTATGTGATAACTGCTAATGTTAGCTTTCTACGTAGAAACGTAACATTGTAGAAATGTGTATCTCCTTCCAACCTCTCCGGAGTTTCACTGTTCCACATCATTTAACAATGACGAGTTCCAAATTGAAAATGATCTGAAACGACTGCATGAGAGTCCGCAGAGCAGAGACGGATGGTCGTCGGACCTCGGTCGGAGCGGGACCGTGCTACGCTATGATTGGCTGGTCTGCGTTCGAGGGCCGGGACTTATGTTATGTTCACGCCAAACGCGAAGCACATTTTCTTGTGGAAGTCCCAGATATCCAGGTAAACTTAACGGCATTGTGTCTAGGTCATAACATCATCCGGAGGCGTTTGGTGTTTTGTCCAGCAGGCCACATGTCGGCTGGTTCACTACAGCTGTATCAACCCAAAACAATTTAGCTGAGATTTAACTGCAATAAACGGATAAAAGCGATGCCGGAATAACTACATTATGATGCCGATTTGTAAAAAGAATTCATGCCTTGTTAGTTCTCTCCGCAAGATCTGCTAACATTGCTAACATTGTAACTGCTCCATCAACACTCAAAATAACATCATATAGGCGTAAATACGGCAGCGTCGAATATTTCTATCATATGGTTGATACATTTACAAACATAGTTTCGTCTGGTCTCTGTGTCAATATGAGATATCGGAGCACTCAGGGTGAACACCTACGGCTAAAATCAACGTCAGGACGTCTGTGGTGGAGGAGGATCTCAACGCTGGATTTGTCATTTGCTTCGCGTTTGTCGTGGACGTGGCCCAATCGAAGGGTCAGTTGCTTATACGAGTCATGGTTCAACAGTAACAAAATGTAGAGCGCTTTATAAATATGTCACGCTATTTCTTCGGACCACTACCAAAAGCTTATCACTCGTTCTTTGTCTCTCCACCAAATTCAGTTGCACTTTGTCATGTGGCTTTTTACATACCATGCATAACTCAAAAAAAACGAACCGTCTTTGCCAGAGATGATGAATCATCCCACACAAACCAAAGACATGACTGTCTCCACCGCTGTACTCTTAATACACAGTTTGCATGCACTGTAATTATCCAGCGCGGTGATGTAAGTCTTGTTTTCTCGTGAAGTGTTACACGTTTGTGTTGAAAAGATAGAGAGAAAAAAATCAAAATAATGAAATTGTTAATAGCTAAGTGAAACTCTGAACACAGTTTCCCAAAGCTATCCGCTTTTAACAAGGTCTAATTGAATTGCTGTGAGAGCATTGGTTTTTTTCACTCTGTGCCATTTCAATTAATTATTAGCCCCAAAAAGCAGAAGGATTTTCCCAATATCACACGGAACCACTTAGTGTATTAAAGAGAATGATAATGTATGTTAGTGCGGATTCATGAGCCCATACCAAATTATAAACCAAATGTAATCCCCATAGCTTTGGTTGCTAAATGGAGGTTTTGATTCACTTACTGTAATAAATGGCTCGGCTCCTGAATGCATTTCATCAGTAACACTTGACACTGCCGAGCTTATGGCGTGTGAGATGAAAACAGGATGCATTTCTAAGCAGATTTAACAATGCAGAATTCATAAAGTGTGAGGTCATCACTCCAAGAGAATGGGGTATGTAAAAAATAAATAAAAATGAATACGAGGTCACGGAAATAAAGATAAATGCGAGTACCAACAGCAAGGCTGTGGCAATGGAGCTAATAAGAAACTGTTTTATCTTTTTACAATTTAAATTGCAACCTTGAGCCCACAGCCAGCCACACAGGCTCCCGGTAGAATCATAATTCTGGCAAGGGGGAGCAGCTCTAGGTGCGGGTGCACGGGGGCCACAGCATTAGCTCTCTGAGTGAAATATATGGCAGCGACGCCTCTCGGCCCCATCCACAATCAATTGGATTCTTTTTCCTTTAATATTTACTCGCAGCGATGAGATGCTCGTCTGCATGGTGATGAACAGTCTGCCACTGGCGTTTGAAGGTGACCTGTCAGCGAGTATGGACAAATCTCTCGCTCGCAGAAATGTAGAAAATAAATCATTAGGGGCAGGCAGTCAGACAGGGGCCTCTCTCTCTCTCCCTCTCTCTCTCCCTCTCGCTCTCCTCGGATTTAAATCAGCTCAGATTTATGATTTGAATTAATGCTTCGTTTGGTCAAAGGAATGGTCGCCGAGACAAATGATGTTTGGTACTGAAGCCATCCTAATATTGATTGCCGGGTGTCGCAGCAATCTCTTGTTTATATCAAGCACTCTCCTGTGACAGGGTGGCCAGCAGGAGTCATCCCGATAATACGCTGGAGAAATATGGCCCCTCGCTCGGCACCGCCGGGGCCACGGAGCGCAGCCAGCAGTGTGCTGCCTTCGTCATCCTTCCACTCACATGTTTATTTTTTGACTTTTGATTTTTGTTATTTCACAAGAAGTGAATTACAGAATTGTTCCATAAGTGTCTCACTCGTGTTTTGTGAGTGTGATTGCCTAATATGTCCAGCTCTGGAGCCCATTCACCCAATAGCAAACCAAAAGACATAAATCACTGACTGATACAGCACGGAGCTGGTTTTGGCCGTGGCTTTGTTGGGACTGGACCCGACTGTTGATCACAGTGCTGACTAGGCTATGACTTCATGCATGTTTTTGTTTTTTCATCAGACACAGCTGCTCTTGAGGAAACGGACTGGAGTTTGTTTTTCTATAATCACCCAGCTTAAACTAAGACGCACACAAACGGATGTGTTTACTTACACAAATGATGTTACCAGCCACAATATGATAATGAGGATGATAATGCCTACTAAGGGACATAGATGCATTTAATCAGAGAGAGCTTCTACATAAAGCCATTGGAGAGAGAGAAAAAATTAAAGTAAAAGCTCCTCGGGGCTAAAGTACAGGTGCCTCATCTCAGTGTTTGTCTGAAGCAGATCTTTGTGAGGAGCTTTAAAGCGAGAGCACAGCCGAGCCAGCCGGTGAAGGACACTCTGTTCTGTTTGTAGAGTTGGATTGCCCGTCGCCATCTTTGTGTTGATGTAAATTGAACAGGCTAATGTTTCTCCCTCGCATTAAATATTCATCACAATTAGACCTTCCTGTTTGCATCAATGTTATTAATTATAAGGAAGAAGAATAAAGAAGAGAAAAAAACAGCCAGTTCAACTCTCAGCCAAAATAACCAACCACCCTGAGTGAGAGGGGGGGGGGGGGAGTGACTGAGAGAGAGACAGATAAGAAGATAGTGAGAGAGAGAGAGATACATGGGAAAGAGAGATAGAATGAGAGTGTGTGTGTGTGTGTGTGTGTCTTTCTTTGATTCTCCCCTCACACCCTGTAGTTGGGCAGGGGGAGCCCTCTCAAAGCACAATGTGGATTGTTCCCCGCGCCTCTCAGGAAATGCCACAATTACAGATCACAGACCAAGCAAAACACGTGTGGCGCTGGGCCTTTAGGGGGATAAACAGCCCCGCCGCTCCCTCCCAGTGCATTGACCCCAGCCACAACCTTCATTACTGGGAGAGAAAATATTGTCAGCTGCCCACTAACAAACACCTGCCAATTCCAAGAGAAGGAATTGCTTCTTCTTTTTTTCTGCAGCGGAAGGAAAATAAAGTCTTTCTCCGACCTGCAGAAAAGGAGTGGGAAGAAAAGATAAGGCGGTGCTCAGCCTTGTCTTTCTTTCTTGTTTTTCTCTTCTTTTTTTTTTTAACTCTGTCTCACATGCCTCCCCATCTTCCGCCCTCTGTCTCTCTTTGGCCACTGGGTGCTGCCCTGCCACTCATCTGAGTCCTCACCACACAGCTCTAATGGAGCTGAAATCCTGTTTGTAATTAGATATGGGAATTCCGCTGTCATCGGCCAGCTGATGCCGCGACACGCCGACCGAACGACTCGCCGACAGACGAGTGAAAGGGGAGGATGCAAAAAGCCGCCATCGCTAACTTTCCGTGTTTTTTCTTTGTAACGTACGTTTTTAATTAATCCCAAACACCGTTACTAAGCCCTATAAGCACTCCTCCAAAAAACCTGAAAGCCCTTTTGTCTCACATCTGTGGCTTCCATCCAGGCCCGTCTGTGCCCCAACCAGGAGTGGCGAGCCACATGCTGGAGGCTGAAGCTGGACGGCTGGTGACAGGTACCTGGAGTGTTGCCTGACTGAGAGTTGAGAGAAGGGGGGGGGGGGGGGGGGTTGGGGGGGTTCTGTGCGAGATGATGAGGAAGCATCATTCTCTCTTCCCAGGGTCATCAGGCTAATTTCTGCAAGCCCCACCCTCGCGCTTGTATGTTTGCGTGCCCGCTATGTGTGTGTGCACGCACGCATCCGTGTGTACGTGCGTGCTCGTGTGAGACGGAAAGAGGGGGCCTTGGCCCCTGAGAGCGCTCTGTGAGGAGACCACAGCTGTACACTCCCAGCAGCTAATTGGTCCTTATCTAGCTGTCCCATTCATCTTCATTTTTTACCAATTACTGAGCATTATCTGTGTTCTCAGTTGGGTATGGGACTTAATCCTTTTTGGTTAAGCTGGTGCTACAGCTTGCAAATTTCAAATAGAGAAAGGAGAAGGGGGGGGGGGCTAAAGTCATAGCAAAAAACAAACTGAAACTTCCCATCATCCCTCACTGGCAGGAAGCAATCGATAAGCAATGACATCATACGAAGGAGGGGGGGGGGGATCAATTATTGGCGTTATAATTCAAGTCCTTGTTTGCAAACGTTGCAGCCCCATTGATTAGGGCCGGTCTCGTTGCTCTCGCCATTATTGACTTGTTAAAACCATATTTTCCTCATCATCAGTGTTTTGTTTTTTTACGTTTGCGGTCACACAGATAACAAACACTGGAAGGGGGAGCGGCGGCGTTAATTATTCAGGACGCATTCATTCTAAAGCACAGCGAGTCCGAAATCATCCTGTTTACCCTACAAACAATACAAGTCTAGTACACCGCTCATCCAGAAGGTACATCAAGACGGCGCAATCTGGGGCAGTTAGCCTTAATTTTCCGAGATCAATGCATAACTAGGCTCCTCTCTATATGGGGTCCGCGCTTGGCCGTGCCGCAGAGCTGAGTGGAGTCAGCCTGGAGACCGTGCACTAATTACTGGAGTGTTTACTGCTCTGCTGGATAGCATTTGTACCATTTTGGATCATACCAGTGAGTCAATGTGCTCCGCGCCCAACAGATAAATAACACATGAAGATGACAGTGTGTACGAATGAAATTACAGTGGGGGGAAAAAAATAAAATAATAGTCATCTATTATAAAACGGTGGACAATTTGCCCCCGTACGTATGCTTACCGTACAGGACACACAGGCGTGTGCGTGTCAGCAGACACAGACAGCCGTGCACACTGAAAAGCAGGACACATGTAGAGACGCTGCTCCTCTGGCTTTGATAGGGATCTGTTCGGTCACACTCTCATGCGCCAGCTGTCAGCCCGGCTCCACTGCTGCGATTTAATTAGTCTGTTTATGTCCTTTCTAATAATAAAGCTCTCTGGGTGGAAGGACACATCCGACTAGCTAGCCGCACGCTCCAACCTGCTAGCTGCGCTGGTGCCTGGTGGCCCCTGCGCCGCCGCTAAATGTGGGCCACGATGGAGGATGGTGGCTACTTCCTGCTTCTCCAGACAGAACAATGGCCCTCGGGCTCTGATCTAGTATCACCCCCCCCCCCCCCCCCATTACCCCCTACTCAATCCTAACCTTAACCATTAGGGGATAAAGCACATACTGACCTGATATGAGTGTCTAGGGGCAACTTCATCCATCTTCCTCTCTAGCTCTCTTGTGGGAGCCTTTGTCAGCCGAAGCTCTTGAGAGGGACTAGATTGTAGCCATAGGCTGAATAGATTTCACTCCGCCAAACACGTCGTGACGCCTCTCCCTCACTGCGACAGATTATTGTCAGATTTATGCAATCATAATGCGGTTTGTTTTTTGATTATCTTTATTGTGATATCAAGGCTGCGCCAGGACAAGATGGGGGTCCGTTTAAGCTGCAGGTGTCGGCGGGGATGGGGGGGGGGGGGGGGGGGGGGGGGGTGCGCGGTGGCATTAAGTGAATCAGACACACACCGAGCGAGACGGAGAGTGGCAGAGCAGACAGACAGCCTTCCAGCCTGAGTAAAGAGCTTGATGGGTCCCTGTCTCTCTCTCTCTTGGGCTTTGGCCCTCACCATCTCTCTATTAGTCTGCCAGGCTCATGGGAGCCAGGTGACAGATAAGCGGAGGGACGACACACACATTTTAATAGACATTTCAAAAGATAAACCCCGATAATCATTTCTCTTTTTAATGAAGTCTAATGTCCTCGTTCTAATTCCGGTTGCGTCGCCCGTTAAGCATCGGCGTTAACACTTGAATATGCATGATTGGGAAATTGTGAGGCGCGCCGACGCTGCGGCAAAAAAAAAAAAAAACACAACACACACGAGACAACTGCAGAAATAGATTACAATAACAGGGGGGATTGATTAAACATTTCAGTAATGATCCATATCAAGTTCTATCATCTCCGAGTGGCGGCGGAGCTTCGTAAAGAGAAACAGACGTGGAAATATTTGTTTGATTGTCTCTTGCGGTTAGTTCACAGAAAAAAGAAAAAAACAACTGACCAGTCGACTTGTCGCCCCTCATCAGCATTAGTCCTCATTCTTCATTAATTGGACGGATTAATTTGGAGCGCTTTGATGCGGGGGAGGGGGTGATGCATGCGTCGGGCTGTCCCCTCCTCACTATCCTCTGTCAGGTTGCATTTAGCCAGGGAAGGGGGCTGACCTTTGAAAGTGAAGAGATCAACGCAATTTGAAAAGACAATGTCACTTGGTGTAAACGTGATACGTGTAATAAATGACATCCAACCTTTCAGCGATGACGAGCTCTTTTTCGCAGGTCGCGGCGGCGCTACAATATGCGCAGCGTGCAACTGCGTAGAAGGCGAAAAGCCGTTTTCACACGCACGGGCCAAGATGGTGCAGCGTTCCATTTCAATTGCTGTCGATTATGTCCAAGAATATTACTGTGTACGTAACAGTAATGACAAAACAATGGTGGCAACAGCAAAATGACTCTTTAGCTGTGATTACCCTGTAAATATGTTCCATTGCCCGGCTGTGCTGCAATCGGGGGGGGGGGGGTTATCAAAGAGCATTCATGTGATAGAAATAGTTGGTTCTGTTCCACGAAAGCACTCTTGTGTCGGTTGCCTGAGCCGAAAGGTGTTTCTTCTCAATTATGATACGGGAACCCTCATCCCAATAGAGCTATCAGCCATTCTGAGGCCAGACATCTTCACCATCGCACAGCCTCTCCCCCCGGGGACCGAGGGAGATAAAGAGGGAGAGAGAGGGAGACGGAGCGAGTTCAAACAATGTTAAGGAATTTTCACAATCTCAGCATGCCCTTCGCCGTGGGAACAAACAGAGGAAGGGACGTCTCGATGAATTGTGTTTTAGGGTCCGTGACAAAATACTCATTCCAACAAAAATAATTGAAATCAAATAATGTTGGTTTATTTATTTCGTCTGCCTACTTAAAGGGACAGTTCGCTCTGAAAATCAAAACCTGTAGTCGATCTGGTCTTGATTATCCGCTGTAGACACTATAATGGGACTTGATGGCACTCAATTATGGTTGAAAGAAAGTAGTTTCTACATGAAACAAGGCCTGTGGATTATCTCGAGTAACCGGGTCGTGATTTCTGGAAAGGGACTTCGCTGTTGAGTTCATCGAATGTATTTCTACGCTTTGAGCCGAGAGAAGACAGACATCTCTACGGCTGATATCTACCAAAAGAAATCTACATTAAATAGCCCTACGGAGGAGAAATATGTGTGTTTGATTTTGGGGATTGAACTGTCCCTTTAAGTGTAATTAAATCCAAACTAACGACATCTCTTTGGACTGCAGTCCTATAAAAATTCCTGTTACAGTCGGTTCACCTTGAACTCATTAGCACTACTGTAAACTATACACTGCATTACTGATTTTCTCTCAGGAGGTGATTGTAATGGAGGGAAGTGAGAGCGCAGGAGGCAGCGATGCTAATTTTGTAATTAAAACGGATGATCTGATGACCACGTGCAAACCGATCCCCCCCCCCCCCCCCCCCCCCCCCCCACACCCCACACTCCCACCAAAAGCGATATGACGGCGGAGTGGGACTGTGATTGATAACGCTCGTCAATATATTTCATTTCAGGAGCCTTAGTCAAATGACAACTGGTTGTCATTGACTGAAAGCAATCTTTTTAAAAGGGGAGCCTTTGCTAAGTATCAGATGAAAATGATTCCTCTGTCTGCTTGGGTGTCGCTGTCTGTAGGAGCTTTATTGATTGGGCTTGAATATATTGCACCCGCAGTAGTAACAGCTGCTGGTAATATCTCTCCTCCTGCTCTCCTCTGCCGCGGCCACGGCTTACTGCCGGCGATCAGATGTCGGCGCTCTCGTTGCCGATGTTGCGTCTTTATCAGGAGTGATGTGTGACAAATGTAAAGTGAGCTTGGTTCCGGCCCAAATTAGAGGAGCGAACGGCGAACTCGCTAATGTGCCCTGAAGGCCCGGCTGTCCCGGCCGGCCCCAGCCCACGTGCATCTACAAACCCACCATTGTCTGTGTCCCCCCCCCCACACACACACACACACACACCACCCCCCACCACCCTATACGCTCCGTGTTGTCAAGCCCAGGGATGTTGGCATGGGTTGGTAAAGGTCATTTACTGTAATGAGATTTGCCACATGCAAGCATATGGCTTGATTATGGCCCTGTTCGTTAACATTTTCAGCAAAGAGGCAAATAGACAGCTAAAACACGGGGGCTGGGGGGGGGGGACGGGGGGGTTGGGGGGGGGACGTGTTTCGCATTTTCTCCCCTCGAAGACGAGAAGAAGTTTCTTCACAACAGATCTGTCAGGGGAGATGATTGATCTTTCAATTTTCATAAGGAATGTGTGCCATTAGAGGCGAGGATTGGAATTATCCCGTAAAAGTTGCCTGCTTTAGATTTTTATACACTTAAAGGACAAACACCTCTGTCTGTCTCCTCCATAATTCCTGCCACATGTTACACTCCGGCGGCTCGTGGGTAGGGAAGCAATTATGTTACCTCATCAAACCGCCGATGTTTTCTTATCAGGCTTTCTCGTACATTACGCTGCATTCGGCAAAAATCTTCGCCCACCTGAATCACTGGAGGAGTGTATCTCTTTATCTCGGCGCGCCGGAACGCACTTCGTCCGTTGATGTGAATTTGTCTTGAAACGTGTCCAATCATTGTTGCTCTCCGATTGTAAAGGATATTGTTTGCATGTGTTGTTATTTTATTTTAACATTTGGCTGGCTCCGCGTATGTGTGTGTGTACATAGCTATACATATCCACCGTCTGAGTGTGTTCGATGCCATGTTTACCTCCCCTTGTTAGCGCGAGACGTATGCCTTTTAATGCGCCCCTTTGTGCGCGTACAGCAGGCATTTAACAAAGGCAAGATGTTTGCTTTATTATCAACATTAACTGCGTAAACACACACAAAAAAAAGGGCTTCAAAGTTTCATTCAGTGACACTGAGGAGCTGTGGGTGGCTACATCAAAGCTCAATACCTTCCTCTCTCTCTCCCCCATTTTAATGAGAAACAGGACTCACCAGCCTTGACTGAACCTGCCATCTGTGTGTGTGTCTGTTTTTTTTCTTTTCTTATTTGCATGTGTGTGTGAGTGTGAGAACAGTTGTGTTCCCGCGCGTATGTAAGCATGCGCTTGCGTTGCGTTAAGTGGCACCACGATTGCCAGACAACATATTTATGGAGGCCGCGTCTCATGTTTGATCTAATGGCTGCAAGGCTTCCCTCCATCTCACGTGGCGGCGCTTCTGATTCTGCTTTTCGGAGGAGATTAATAGTTGTAGTAAAGGTGATTAGCGTTGTGTTGAGAGACCTCTCGACGTCTTGCCCGCGTGACAGGACGCTTTTTCACGAGCAGTTCATTTCCTTTTTTTCTCCCCAAGGACCGGTGTGCAAAAAGCCTCGATACGACCACAACAAAGACCCGACGTTCCGAACGCCGCCGCCGCCGCCTCACCTTTGTTGGAGGAATGCGCACGCGACATGGGGGCACTTTACAAGCGCAATTAGGGAGGAAAAAGCCGAGATTGTTTTGCAGCAAAGCAGACCGCATATGCACTGTGCCAGTCAGTCAGTCCATTTAGCTGCTCGACCGGAATGGTCCTGTTCAGTTTGACAGATCAGAAGGGGGGAAGGAATATCCCGACACGACGGGAAAACCAAAGGCTTAGCGCCGAGCAAATCAGCCCTTTGTCTCGTTCAATTCAAATCAAAGGATAACCAGGAATGTTTGTTTGACAACAGCATTTACAATGCATTGTTCTGAAGCCCAGAGCCTCCCAAACAAAGACAGATAGGCTTTAAACAAGTCATTTAATTAGCAGCGGATCCCCGGCTTTGGCTGCGCCAACCAATTATACATTCCTGAGGCATGGGCAGGTCCTATTTCACGGGAGCGAGAGGCAGATCCTCTCCAGCCCTGTCTCCTACAGTACATCTCTCCCCTTCCATTTAAGAGAAGGTAAATAGCCCAGACAGACAGCTTCATTAGCCAGCGTCTGAAGAGCGCCGGGCCGATTGTCGCTTAAATAGTGCGCTTTTACTGCAGGGCCCAGCCGGCGACCTCCGATCAATTACAGCTGACATTATTGTTTGTCGGGAGCTTTTTTTCTTTTCTCCTGGACATAGGGAGTAAAAAACGACATCAGGCCTGAGCTTTGGCTGGAAATGTAATCTTCCCCCTCTCTTTGGTTCTTTCGCTCCACAAACAATAAATCATTCACTTGAAGAGATAATAAAGTGCCAAGTAGGAGCTAGTTTAATTTTTGTCAGGGGAAATCTGTCCACAACAGAGTTAAGGGTAAGGGGGCGGGCTGCTCGCTCCATACCATTTTCAATGACAACGGCTTAGTTCCTTTTTTTATTATTTCTCCCTCATTTTCCTCCGCAGGGTTAGACGTCCAGAAAGGCTCGAGTCCTGTTTAGATGAAGATTAAGTGCAGCACAAATCACTGCAGGTTATCATTTCTGTCATCGAAAATAAATTACTGCTCTCTTTTTTAATCATTTCAAAGCATTCAACATTCAATCTTTTTTTTTTTTTTTGCGGCGTGATGCTTTCCAGTGTCGGATCCGCCGCGTGCTTTGGTTCTGATGTAACAGCTTTTTTAATCGCGCCGTTACCGAGGGCGGTTTTTAATTCATTCAATTCATCCCGCGCGATTCAGATCTTTGCTCATCCACGCGTGAACTCCCGAGCACCGCGCGACACAATAGCTGAGCTGTTTATATTGGTATTAAGTGATTTGTAGTTTTAATGATGGTAAATAGGAGCTCACCTTTTGCGGGTCCCTCGGGCTTACTTCAGGTAAATTACTCCAAATGCATTGTTTATGCCCTTCAGGAGGCAGGGGGGGGGGGGGGGGGGGGGGGGCTTGTGGGAATTCACCTCTCATCAGGTCTGAACTTCTCTAGCGGAGATAAACACAAACTGACAAATAATGTTTCTCACGGTTTGCCCACTGGAATATCTACACAATATCCAGGTGATTAATGAGGCTGACTAATGTTTGTTGATTCTGTTTTTCACCAAGTTAAAGATCCTTCAGGCCTGAATAGAACACTAGGAAATTGGACGGATTGGCATATGAATGAAAGTGAAAAAAACACTTAACTGTCTTGCCTTAAAGAATGCCAGAAACCCTTGAATAAACCAATATCCTCCTCACCTGGCTCCTTTCAGCGACCAACAAAGGGATTTGGCGAACCCTCGTCGGCCCTGTGGCACATTCCCCCACAGTGGCCTGAATGGGCCTTTATGGGGAGGAACAGCGCTTTAGGACGGGGTGACATGAAAGGGGCCGGACAGCCGATGAAAGCGAGACTAATGCCACTTAGAGCGAACAGAGGTCCAGTGTTTCTTCCCCCACCACCGGGCTGCGTCTGAGGTGGAGACACATCCCGTAAAGCCCCGTATACCATCGACATGTGATTAACAGGAGTCGGAGTAGTCCGTTTGATTTGCTGAGAAATGTCGCCGCTTAAGTCTATGTGTCTTTCTGAGTGTAGCTGTATCTGATTGAAGGGGTGTAATGCATCCACCACAAAGGCAGAATAAGGCTCTTCACTCCGGCCCTTGAGTGGCCTTGAAAGGCTGATAGGTAGCCTAAAGCTCCCCATGTTGTCCTACAGTAAGTACCCCCGCAATCAGGCCCCTCTGTGGTGTTTTTTAATTGAGCTTAGCCTGCTGAGCGGTAATTGATTCAGCCTGAGCGACAGCGGAGGCGCTGGTACAAGGTGCTGCTTGGCTCCCGCCTCCCTTTAATCTCCACTGCTTTATATTGTTTGGGAATACTCGCCACAGAGGAACGGCATGCCATCTTTCTTATGGAAATCAATGCTGCTTTTAGAAGGAGGGGGGGACGGGGGGGGAGAAGAGTACTTCTCATGTCCTTTCATTTTCAACCAGTGTCCTTCTCTTTGGAGGCGTCGCCATGCAGATCTCCTTGCCCTTTGGCTACTGATGTTTTGTCAGAAGAGAGGAGCGGAGTTGTTTTGTGGATCGGCTTTCTGTAGCGCACTATCTTTCTCTTCTTCTTTTTTTTTTATCCTCTTTCTTTCACGCAGCTTTTATTTATTATTTTTTTTTACCTTGAACCGGGCTGCCAAGAAAGAGAAGAATAAAGGAGTGAAAAATCAACAGAGAGGCTCAATCAGATCCAATAGTGTCTATGAGGTTTCTTTCCTTTAAAGCATTTGAGGAAAAGCATCTGAGTGGCAGAGGAATGAGACCAAACTGTTCCCAGTCACTTTTGATCCTGCCAGTTCAAAGTCCCCATGGAGCGGGGAGGGGTGTGTGTGTGTGTGTGTGTGTGTGTGTGTGTGTGTGTACACAGACACCTAGCTCTGACCTTCTGTCTGTGCTCGTGTCCTTTGAAAGTTGGCTTGTTTTCATTAAGCCATTCAGAAGCCCAGCGCAGGGCCACAGTCATAGTGCCCCCCCCCCCCCCCCCCCCATGGTATCTTTATAAGACATTCTTTACATTTTCAGACCGCTAATGTCTTAAATTTTCCCAATTAGGAGTCCATTGCCAAACAGCAATTGAATAATTTAAAACATTTGTAAGACATCTGATGCTGTAATGGAATCATTTGTGTGCGTGTTTTAAAAAGAAGAAAAGAAATGAAAATCCCATTATTGTGTGAGCTGAAAGTGTGGTGACTCTTTTGGTCTCTGTGCTGTGGAATATAGGCTGCTATAATTAGCCTAAAGTCACTGCCATACTGCGGTCTGACGCTACTTGTTTGTCATTAGCACATTTAACTAGTCATTTGGGTAATGGCTTTGGAGATTGCCTTTGTTTTTACAGAGATATTTTTGTATATGTAAATATTGAGACAATTTCCATAATGTGCCCTTTTTTCTTTTTTTTTATTCATCGCAGCATAATTGATGCATCTTTATTGCTGTGTAAACTTTGGTCTTTGAATGAATATGTGTGTGTATAGTTATCCCCGTTTTCTTTATTATCATTGCAGTAGTATCTATTATTAACATATGTTGTAAAACATTTATGTGTATTATGTTAACATGGAACGAAGCGATTAATTTGAATTATTCCATTTTGTTCCTCCCGCTAATGGATGGCAGTGTACAGCTTTAGTGTTATTGGACAGCGATGTTAAAGGGGATCTCAGTGGTGGGAATTACTGACTGCTGAATTAAAACCGCAGCAGGTTTTTGGGGAGTTTTCAGCCAAATCCTCCGAAGTTTCCCCCGTGGACATCTCACTCATAACACGCATCGTTGAGTAACCAACAGACCGTCTTCTTGTGTTTCAGGCTTGGAACTCCCCTTCATGATGATGCCACACCCCCTGATCCCAGTCAGCCTGCCCCCGGCCTCCGTCACCATGGCGATGAGCCAGATGAACCACCTCAACACCATCGCCAACATGGCGGCCGCAGCACAGGGCCAGAGTCTGCCCTCCAGAATGGTCACCTCTGTTATAAAGGTACATTTTTAACCACGGCTCAGACGCTGCTCCTACGTAACGTCCTGTGTTTATGCGCAATGTGTTTATCTGTGGGCTACATTGGATGTTTATTTTTGGGTTGTGTGTTTCTGGCGCTGCTGGGGTTTCAGGAACGGGTGCCGGACAGCCCCTCCCCCGCTCCCTCCTTAGAAGACCACAGGAGGCCGGGCAGTCACCCGTCGTCCCACCGCAGCAGCAGCGTGTCCAGCTCGCCGGCCCACACAGAAAGCTCCTCAGACAGGATACGTACGTTTGTCACACAGATAAATGGTGAAGACAAAAAAGCGAACGCGCCGCGCAGATTGTTTTGTTTGTTCGTGTCCAATCTACGCAAGACGGAGTAGAGACGCGCTCTCTGTGATGTTCCTAACGCCCCCCTGTGTTTCTGTCGTTCCCTCTCCAGCGATGCACCACAACGGCCTGTCCATGAACCACGCCCTGCTCGGCCTGTCCCCCAACATGCCGCCCGGGCCTAAAGAGGGAGACCTGGCCCACGACATGAGCCACGAAATGAAGAGGATGCACTCCGACAAAGGTGAGTCAGGTCCCGTCTTCACCGCATGCTGTGAAAGATTCTATTCATTCTTTGCTCCAGAAATGAGCTGTGATTTGTATTGTTTCTGCTCACAATATACGTTTGTACTTCATTAACTTTTAGATCCTTCTATTCAATGTGCACAATGTATGAAAAGAACAGCTGCTATGAGAAACAAGCGGCTGAATATTGTGCTCTACTGGACCGGCTTTATTCTAGTTGCATATAAAATACGTTGTAAATGTGAAGAGTTTATGGAGAGCAGAGGTTTGCAGATGTGCAGAAAAATGTGAAGCAAGTTAATATCCCAACATGAGTGGAGGCAGGAGAACCCAGTTAACAGTGGAGACCACATGTGGATGACTTGTTGGTCAGGGTGCCATCAACCTTCTTTTTACCCAATTGGAGTGGAAGATATAACCAATGTTATCCTTTCCTTTAGAACACCATCTGCATGCCTCGTGTACCGAACACTTGAGATTATTTATCGAATTTATTTAACAATTGTTAAGTCTTTGTTGGGATTTGCAGTCAGTTTATCCCAGCTGTAGATTGTGTCACTTTAATGATCCTCCAGAACGAGCCGGTCTAAACACGCTACGGCCGACTCTATTAGTTTCATAATGTATTTTTTACAGACTACAAACCAGAGATGCACTTAAGAAGAGGTAACCTGTGGTGTAGATATGTGTTTACCTGCTGTAGTTACACATTTATAACACGTGTCAGCCTTTTACACTACTCATGATATGACCGCAGTAACAATCTGCAGATCAAGTGCATTGTTTTTTTTTAGCAATTTTCTGCAAACAATACCTTTTTATGTTCTAATCACTTCCAACTAATTGACCCCCCTATTTCACGCCTCCATGCAGCCGTGACCTCCGCTGTAATAGGACGCTGTTCACTGCAGTTACAGTAAACAGCTAAGAACAGAAAGTTCAAAGACAAATTGGGGGAAAAATGAAAAAGAGCTGCTCTAGGTTCTTTACAAATTAAAGATTTTCATTCAGATTTTGCATTTTGTATTAGTTTTGGTTGATATTTCCACATAAATACGGGAAAGAAGGAGCCGTCTACAGGCTCGCTGACATCATTATTAACTCTGAACTCAGAGGGAAACATTGAAAACACTGAACCTCAGTCCCATTGTCCGGAGTAAATGTTTGTGTTAGTAATTACTGCCATTATTTCATTACAATTTTGCCGTGCTTGTGAAACAGAAAAGAAGAGAAAAAAAGAGATAAAGATCTACTAAGCGTGGCGGATTAAATACAAAGTGAAGCAAATAATAGAGTTCAGTATTCTCTGTTGGCTTTGAGCAGAGCAGGGCGGGCTGTGCTGTGCTGGGTGAGGCAGGGTGGGGCGAGGCTGATAATGATATTAAAACCACTGTGGAAATCAGTGGGCTGTATGCTCCCTGTTGGCCAGGCCGACGTGAAGATCAGTGTTAGACCTTCACTCACAGGGTGTGAAGCAGTGAATAGTAATAATTAGCAGGATCAGGAGAGGAATTTATGGGTCACAAACTGTCTAACTGTCTGTCTGTGTGTGTGTGTGTGTGTGTGTGTGTGTGTGTGTGACAAGAAGAGAGTCAGGCAAACAGAGCAATGCAAACAGAGAGAGGAGGAGATTTAACCAAGAATCCACACACTAAATCAACCGGATGTTTTTCCCCCAGTAGCAGAAATCCTACTTCTCAGCCTGAGTGCCTGGTATACAGGTGTATAAGTATATATATATATACATAATGCACACAAATGGTCTGTAATTTCTTCGCAATATTAGAGGAGAAAGCAAATGACCCGGCAATCCACACCAGTTCTACCCAGTTGACCCGCACGCATCCACAAACACGGCGCCGCGTCCTCTTCCAGATTGTCAATTCCTAATATGTCACCGGACTTGATTAGGATTCTGAGCTCTCTCCAGTGTGCGCACCAGAGGTCTCGGGCTGTGGAAAACATTTTTATAAAATAACCCATTAATGCAGAGGAGTGCAACTAAATTAGTTACCAATTTGCTGAGCATGAATTAATGAAGAGAGCTTCTCCCGGCTCCCACAGTTGTAATTTTCATAATAACCCCAGACCTTTATTTGGCAGGTTGTTTAGTTTTTTCGTTTGAAGGTTTTCATTAGTCTAATGAGGACTGTGCAAGGGCGAGCAGTCAGCACAATTTACATGAGGAAGCTATCATAATAAATGAGGCAATTTGAATAACATGCACAGGTTTATGCAGCGAGATAAGAGAGATTGTAGCAGCCAGATCCAGAGGTAACCAATACATTAGAACCGACTAATAACCAAAGTAATTCCAATAAAAGCTTTAAGTGAAGGGAATAAAATTAATGATAGATATATTGAACTGTAATGATATGATACATGATGCATTAGATTAATAAAATAAATGCGTTTCCATTGTTAAAGCCGGGGGGGGGGGCCTCGCCATCCTTTGTTTATGGCGAGCTCCTTTAATTAGGCTTGTTCGTCGTGTCGGTTTGTTTAGATAAATGAGATAACATTCCAATGGTTTAATGATATCTCTCCACTTGTTTGATCTTTATGATCCTGGCAGAGCATTAAATTAATCTCTCTCTCGCGACGCACTCTCAGAAACAGGGAGCACAGCGGAGCGCGGAGGGAGGACGCGGCGGCGGCCGAAGCTCTGCGAGGAGCCAGACACCTCAAGAGACGGACACGAGAGCGGCACATCACTCGCATCCTGTGAACGCGCCGCGTCTTTTTCATGTCATCTCTGCCGATGAAGGACAAAGGCTGGTTTTTTGTTGTCGCCTAAAAAAAGAGACCATTTCCAAAGTTGTGTCACCCAGTGCAGAGTAACCAGATGGTTTGTTTTTCCTCTTCGGGGGAGCTTGTTTCTTTGAACTTGATTGTTTTTCGTCCAAGTTTTAAGTTAAAAAGCGGAGATTAGACGACGTGTGAGGAGGGAGAACTAAGTGTTATCTCACATGTGACTAATTGAATTGCTTCAAACAGAAAGTCTGTGGCGATAGCTTCCGACAAGCCTCTGTCCCGTGAAAAACAGCAGGTAGCTGACAAACGGGGGGGGGATTTGAAAGGTACGGAAGCCTTTGGCTGTAAACTCACTTTGGACATCAAACAGTTGACATCATTTTCTTTCCCTTGGGGGGAGGAGAGAGAAGATGTTTGAAACACGGGCCATATGTATGTACGTCCACGATTCTGCAGATACCATGTGGCAGTTTGAGCATTTGGCCAACAAACACATTTCCCCACTCTGCCTCAGCCCGCTGCAGCTAAACATGCCACATCTCTTCTTCTCTTTTACCTCGAGAGTCGGCGGGTAAACGGATTCTGTAAACCATATTTTAAAAGCGGGGGCGATTCACTCGGTAACACGATATCGGCTCTTCCCCCGGCTGAACGTCGTATACTCTTGTTGACACAACAGGAGATGCTCTCGTAATGTGCTCCCGAGCACGCGTCACCTAAAGGTGCATCTTTCCCCCCCCTGCCTGCTATCAACCGAGCAATCGTTGGTGTGACCACGACGGACAAAGCTTGGCCACGCCTTCTCTTTGTCAGGATGCTGCCCACAGTAGGTGCCCGGTGGCTGCTGGTGCACTGTGCCCAGGTTCACAGTTAGAGTGATGGAGGTTGTCACAGTCTATTACATGCAGCTGCTTTGGGCAAGGACCTGTGGACACTGATGGGCTCATGTAGAGAGGGGGGATGTCTTTAGAAAAAAAGATGAAACGGGCAAAAAAGGGAAAAAAAAGGGATTTCCAGTCCTTTGTAGTCTTTGTTCTGCCTTTGCAATGTTAAAAAAAAGGAAGTTCGGGGACTTTGGGTCCGGTAAAAGTTTAGGCATCAGTCGCAGCGTAAATATTTCACCGGCGTCGACGGTATCCCCCGCAACAGTATCATTAAAGAAAAGTTTCGATACGTTGGTCTCTCTTCATCTTTCTGACTTTAATGCGTAGTGTTTTGCTCAGTCCCCCCCCCCCCGTGTCCTTGGCGTTTGCAGGCTTCAAACACATGCTGACTACCTGACTTTTCCTTAAGTCGGGAGGCAAGATCATTAGCCATCACAACCCTGAAATGTGACTTGGCAGACAATAATGCTTTATGATCAAACAACTTGTCAGTGCGTCCCGTTGAAATGAAAGAGTGCAAAAAAATAATTCAATAGAGGATCAATCAAATTTCCACCGGCCCCCTGTGCATGAGAGAGAGAGAGAGAGAGAGAGAGAGAGAGAGATTGCTGATGGTGCAGAGAGGGGGCTATTCCTCGAGGACACAGGAGTTCATTTGGATATTTGTTCTCCCGCTCATGAATGTTCCATTGCGTGACACCATCCCCTGCTAATCACATTTCACTGAAAAGGTGGTGGTGGGGGGGTGGGGGGTGGGGGGGGGATGCTTTTAGGGACGTTGAAAAGAGAGAGGTTCTTTTTAATCTTTGAAATGCCTCAAAAGTGACAGAATGCTCTCTCCTGCCAAGACGCGAGCCTCGGATGGGGAGATAAATATGCTGTGGTCAGCTAAGTGTATCTAGTGAGCAGAGAGGCAAATTTAATAATGCATTATCATTCACTGGCGAAGGTGAAATCTCCCTGTCCATCAGGAGGCTGAGGCCTGTTTCATGTTACCCTTCGCTGCAAATGAACAAGTGCTTTACTCAGCCATACTAGAGATGCACAGTAGGCACCGGTGCTCCACTATATATATAGAGAGAGAGATGCGTGTGGGCCGTAAGGAGGGGCAGGGCCGCAATCAAAGCAATCATCTCTCACGGTCTCGACTGGAGACATTAATGATCACGGCCCTCAGTCCTGATAACACCCGTTTTCAACAATAACCTTCTTTTCTTTTTGTTGTTGTTCTTCTTTCTCTTCTTCGTCTCTGAGAAAACACAAGGTGCGTTTTACATATCCGAGCATCTGCCATTATGCAGATTACGGGAACACATTTACCCGGATGCCCTTGGACAACGGCGTTAAACAATTATGAAGATTATGTACAATGCGGGGAGAGAGGGGGGAAAAAATTTGCGATTCAAAACAAATTCGCACCTGAGCGGCGGGGCAACTGTTGCGGACAGATAAGGTTGACCCTGAATATGTATTTCTGTACTTTTGGAGACATTTCCGTGGGGTTTGTTTGTATAATTGTAATATTTACATGTAAACAGTAATTAAGTGGTGCCGCCGACATGCTGCCAGGGCCGAAGCTCTGCCAAGGTAAACACCGGGCCCTAGCAGTTCGCCACAGTCCATCATGTTTACAGACTTGCGGAGCCGAGTGCTGTTTGTGTGCTCCTCCTCGGCAAAGCCCATAAAACACGACCAATTGCGCGCCGCTCTTCGGGAAAAACACAGTCGCTCTTATCGCCTGGCAGTCTGCTCGCCGACTTGAGGACATTGTGAGTCAAACCTTTAAATTTTCACTCCGCGATAATTACGCCGCTATACTTGAGCTTTTATATCCTTTCACTGAGAGAGTAAATCATTCCTAATAAAGAGAGGAAGAATAGGGGGCGGGAGGGAGAAGTGCTCCAGGACTAATTCTCTCCGCTCCCTCCCTCATCTGCTCTCTATTCTGCTTTTCCTTTTTTGTTGAAAGCCTCTCTCTGAGTTTTCCAGTCACCTTGACTTTGCAGCTGCAGCCTTACAGCGTGTTGCTTATCCCGCCTAACCCCGGCCTGTCAATTAGGTGTTTAAAAATTAATCTCTTTAACTGGAAATACCATGACAGCTTTCTTCCGTTCTGTAAATGAAGTGTTATTAATTCACGCGGCACCCGAGCCAGTGTTATGAATAATGTTATCAAAACAGATTTCCTCGCGTTTAACACGTCGCTCCTATTAAAAGCCCTTAAGTATTTTCATAACTGTGAAACCCGAGCTACTAATGGATTTGCATCAATTTTTATAATTTTGTTTGTTGAGCAAGTTCCTCTTTTTTTGTTCTTCGGTCGTCATTTAAAAGCAGCTCAGTACATCCAGTCTGGATTAGCGTCAGCCGTCGTCGACGCCCGTTCAGCGGCGGCGTAGCCTCTCTCCCTGTAGGATTGCAATGCCAGGCAATGACACCAATGTGCCCCCCCCCCCCCTTCCAAGCTCTGATCTAGCAGCAGGCTATCTGGCCAACCACACCAAACTAATGCTTGTTCCATTAAAACCCGGTGATTACGGGGGGATTTCCTCTCCGTTTGTTTGTTTGAATGCTTAATTATCAATATGTAATTGGCGTGTGCGTTGCGACGTCGGGGCGCACATTCGGTGGCGCATTCCACCGGAATGCGCGTTGCTATCGGGCACAAACAGGACTCCCCAGTCACTGTCTAAAGTTAAGCTGCATGCGAAGTTTCTCTAATGAATTAATAAATGCCAAACAAAGGAGAACTAAACAAAGAGTGTATGGGGGGGGGGGGGCTTGATGATTAGTGGGTCAGAGAGATTAGTGGGGTGTACAGTACAAATGATCCCCCCTTCTGAAACGGGAATGATTCAGGCAAAATACCCAATCAATAGTCGAGGCCAATTTAATCTCTGGGATTCTTCTGTCAATAGACGGACCCGGTCAACGGAGGTCAATACGCAAAGACAATCTAAACACCTTCAAAGTGCCTCGCTATAATGTCCTTCCCCGGGTATTATCCTCTCCACAGTTTGAGCTCAATAGGTGAATTACAGAAATCCATTCAAGTCTGCCCGGCTGTCATTTTCTCCTCTGAGCCACAAGTTTATTTTTCGGCCCTCCCCACCCTGAGCCTCCTTCGACTCGACTGAAAAAACTAAGGACGTGGATTTGATCCCCGACCTTTAATGGCCTCGCCCCGTTCTGTTTCCGCCCTCCTGACTGCGATATTCCCTCTACTACAAAATGCCATCTCGTCTCCGCCACTGGTTCGCTTTAAGAGCTCATTTGAAGGTGCGCGCTGGCAGAAACAAAAGTCCTGTATGCTTTTATGCAGTCATCACAGTCAGCCAAGCCCGTAATCCTCAGAGGTCCGATAATGACATAGCCCCCTGCATTTATTACATGGAGGAGAGGAGAGAGGGAAAACGCTGACTTTGAACAAATGAACACTCTGACCTTTATGCAATAAATATGACATGGGCCGCATAAAAAGACAAGATATCTTCCTCCTGAATGGAAGTCAACACGGATTCTGCTCCCTTGCCTCTTGCTCTCTCTGTTTCCATCTCTCTCTCTCTCTCTCTCTCTCTCTCTCTCTCTCTCTTGCTGTTTTTTTTCCTCTCCCTCTTTTTCCAGCTGACACTTAACGAAATGATGAAATCTATTTTGATTGTACGCGCCCTAATATTGCAATCTATGCTCCAAAAGCACAATGTGCTAGTAGATAATTCCCTGCGCTGTGGGTCGCGTTACACATCGTGTACACTGCAGAATATCACGGTACAATCATCCGTCAGTGTTCTGATCTCCATGCGTGATTAGATTCTCGAATTTAATCATTAGCGGGTGTTGTCTCAGCAGCGAGAGCAATAAAAAGGAAAAGATGTTCTTGATCCACGCCGGTAAAAGGAGAGTTTTAAAAGAGAGGATCAACCTTTAACTGTGTCTTTTGTAATCTCGCTGTGATCCCAATTGAGCATCGCGATTGTCTTCTTTTGTCACCCCGGAACCGCCTCTGTGACAGTAAAGGATTTATGGTTATTTCCTCCGTGCAGCCTGTCCATCTGTGGCTCTATCTTCACGTTGGCCTTGAGAATACGATTCAATTTATTAAGGCAAAGCAATGGACTCATTACTTTAAAAAGGTGGCAAGAGAGAGAAGGAGCGAGAGGGAGAAGTGACACACCGAATTGGTTATTAATGGAAAAGGCACAGCCACAGGGCAGTTGAGATTTAATGATATCCTACAAGAAAATATGAGGGTGTCACTCTCCAAAAAGTCATGCTAAATGTCAACATTTTAAGGTCTCGGTGCTAATTTTATGCCTGTGCACAGTAATGTTTTGGAGAGCATTTAGGAAACACGGCCCAGTGGCCAGCCTGATTATCCCGCTCACCTTCTCTCCTCTCTCCAAATGGGTTTGTGCAGCAAGCGATTTCATCTCTAAGTGAAGTGAACATTAAGGGAGGGGAGAAGGAGAGAGCAATAGAGAGGGGAGAAAAAAAACACGCGGTTTGATTTTCACGCTGTGATAAGAGAGTGGGAGCCAAATGTTACCTGTTAATCTAGCCCAAACCGACCGGGGCTCTTGACTTTGTCCCCCAGCAGGGATGGGGCAAACACTCATTTTCCTCTCTCCGTGATGAAAAGGAAATTAGCTTAAATGTGATGAGGGCACATTAGTGTGTGTGCTGTGCATGTGTGTAATGAGTGTGAGTGTGTGTGTGTGTGAGGGTTTTTGTTTGCAAACATCTTTCTCTTTCTTCACCACACACACACACACACACATGCACAGCATATGAAAGTGATGGTCATTTTAAAGGAATTTGTCTTGTCACACACGTTCTCGTATGTCCTGCAGGTTCATTAAAGGGACAGTACACCCCAAAATCAAAGATGCATATCTTTCCTCTCACCCGTGGTGCTGTTTATCAATCTGGATTGTTTTGGTGTGAGTGTTGGAGGTATCAGCCGCAGAGATGTCAGCCATTTATCTCATATAATTAGACTATATGGCACTCAGCGAGTGTTGCTAAAAAAAAGCGCCAAAGAAATACATTTGAACATCGTGCAGAAGGAAGCGCGCGTCTGTACTCGACACTGCTAGCTCACCTAGCGTCGCCAAGCTAGCCAACGTTGCGACGCAGGGAGGAGGACGCCATCGATGCTTGCGTCTCCCGCTGTTGCGTGCGTGAGTCTCTCTGCGTTCTGCGCGGTGATACGGTTGGGGGGGGTGAACCGATTGCCACACAGTCCCATTATATTTGAGATAAGACGGACATGTTTACCTTACCTTGGATATCTCCAAAACTCGCACCAAAACTATCTAGATTAATAAATAGCACTACAGGTCAGAGGAAATATACAGTATGGATTTTGGGGTATACTGTCCTTTTAAGAGAAGTCTGCCAAATGTGTAAAATGTTTCTGTAAAGGATGCGGAGAATACTTGGAATCTTGCTTTTGCAAGAGACATAAAACAATATCTACATTTATTCAAATAAGGTTATGACACACTATAAGAGCTCTTGCTTCAAACTGTCACACAGCTAAAGCTGAATGTATTTTGCCTGAAAGACCTTTCAGAGTGCAGACATCACTCGCAAGATAAGCTAGCCTCATGTTTTTTTAAAGTGCTCAAATTGCAGGCAACTACTTTTTTTTCCTTCTTTTTTTTGCCCATCGCTGCATGTGTTCCAGAAGACAAGATATTTCCCCTGACAAGATTTTTTCCAAATCCAGCGCGTTAAGTGCAGGGGGAATAATGCTGCGCTAGCTAGCTAATGGCAGTCCGAGAGGTCATAACTACTCCATTTGAAGGAGGCTGGTTCCTCGGCAGCCCGTGGCAGGTCAAATCAAATGTAATTGTGCAGTGAGAAGCAGCGCCTTGCTTTGTGTTGGCTGTGCTGACAACCTCCAGGTTTAGCATTCAGTTCCTCCTGCTGGGAGGAACACCGGTTTGCAAGGACAAAGGCTTCACCTGTCAATATATCACACTGACTGGCCGGCCAAATGTACCTCTGCTCTCCCTCTCTCCCCCCCCCCCTCTCTCTCTCCCTCTCTCTCTCGCCTATCTCTCTTCCTCTCTGTCAGTCTTTCATTCTCTGCACACCCATTCTATTCCAGCCTGCTCTTCCTCAGCCTCACCTATCCATCCATCCATCCATCCATCTGTCTTCCGTCTCCAACCATCTATCTCCTCCTGTTCCCAGCGTCCCTCTCTCGTCCTCCTCCTCTCTCTTTGTGTGTCTCTCCGTACCTTCCTCTCCTCCCGCTGCCTTCCGTGCGAGGACTCAGCTGAATTGTCCTGAGGGACCCAGTTTCAAACACAGGAACCAGAAACATATGGCACATTTTCAACTCCCAAGGTCAATTACAGCTATTTATCCAGAGATTGCAGCTAAATTTCCCAAGGTTTCTTCTAGATTTACCACAGATTGCAGTGTGTGTGTCTGTCACATTTTAAATCAGGCCAGTTTCCTTCTGCTTCTCTCTCTCTCTCTGCTCCCCGCGACTCTCCCATCAAATATTTCAAAGGCTTTCAAGTGGGTTTTAGACATGTTTTATCTCCAGTTATCATGTGCCACATCTTTTTTTTTCTTTTTTTTTGCCTCAGCTTTGCTAGGTCCAAGTGCCTTGCTTGCAACACAAATCTAATAACATGTAAATTGGAGATAAGCCCAGATCCCTCCAAGTGATATTTCTTACATTCATAGTTTGTCAAGTCAATTCCTGGGCCCCTGTTTTAGCAGCACAACACACGAGGAGTGAGAAAATTAACTGGATAGGTGATTCATCATTGCTAGCACACTGTCAAGGACTCCCTCTGCAGCTATTGAGAGCAGGGTGGAGGAGGACGGAGCGAGGGAGGAGGGAGGGAGGGGCGTTGTTTTAAATTATGGCATTTCATTCAGAAGGCATTGTATTTACAGCGTCCCATTTTTATTTGTGGCTCCTATTATCCGCCGAAACAGTTGTGCATGAAATGTTATTTGTGACAGGGGTGACCTGCGAGTGTTTTTCCACGCAGTATTTCATAGTCGGTGGGGGTGGGGGTGGTGTGGCGGGGCCCTTAACTGTACCTTTACCGTACGGTTGAGCACAAGAGGCTGTCACAGCTGCTGTTGGCAGGCTCGCTAGTGGAGAAATATCACCTGGAAACAGAGCACTCCATTCCGCCCGGCCCCCCATCACTCCAACGCCTGTCGCTGTAATTAAGTTGAAGTCAATGATTCCGGAGCAATGGTGAGAAATAAACATGCAAACACATGCCAGCATTTGCAGCCAGGCACAGAGAGAGAAAAAGGGAGGGGGGGAGGAGGGGGGGGGGGGGGCTACAGAAACCACAGATCTAGATCGTGTTCCGCTGGAATTTACATCTGAGTTTCATTAAGACTGTTTTGATTATATTGATTAAATTAGTCACTTATTAGCTTCCCACTTCCTTTTTTTTTATATTTATTTTGTAAACGCCTGTGTTTATGCATAGCTCCTGGTGGAAATGTTATCTGACAAGGGGGTGCTGTACTGTAGTCGGAGTCTGTCGAACAAAACACGCTGTTTGCTTTCTCTTTTTTTTTTTCCCAGAGCATGACAGGTTGTTTCCCCCGCAACAAAGCCATCAAATATTCCGTGTGATCCGACATTGTGTTGGAGGGGAGGCCTGCTGAGTGGGAAGCCCGAGTTTGTTAAAGCAATGATTTATGATTAATGCCAACACTAAATAAGGGACAAAGTGCCTACAGTACAAATCAATTACAAAGCTACAACAGCAGACCTTTCCCCGAGGTCTACTAACGTCTCTAGTTGTTATGGTGATTTTATTGGAGGTGGGTGATGCATGCATATAATGCATGCAATACATCTATATCAACCTGAGCTGGAGCCAACTGTAATGCTTTTGATCTTTGATTAGCTATTTTATTGAGATAAAATGGGACTTTCATGTCGTGCCGCCGTGTAAAGGAGAGCTTCCACCCAGACGCCCACCTCCGAGCGCAGGCAGGACTGCGGCAAACAAAAACAAATTAGCACAGGAGTGGCTTCTTAAAAGTAGGCAATTCATTATTTTTATGAAGTCAAATTATAAACAAATTTTAATCCATTAGGCAACCATCCATTCTAATTAATCAACAGGAGTGAACTCCATCTGAAGAAAAAGGAGAAAAGGTTGTTTACTCTCTCCACGGACCGGCGGTGCATATTTCACCGTCTTCCCCTCATGGAAGATAAAAAAAAATCCTTCTTCAAATTACAAACCTAAACTGTGAATCCTAACACTCGACTTTTGGCGCCGAGATGTTTCCAGGGCATTTGCAGATGCTCGAAATAATCTCCAATGTTTTTGCTCAATCTGCTCTGAGGATGGGTGAAATAAATACTTTAAACTAATTAATGTAAGACCAGCTGTTCGCAGCACTTGGCGAGCGTTGGTGAATATTGATGGGAGGGAGAG
The DNA here is from genome assembly GCF_910591455.1 of Pholis gunnellus. Lineage (NCBI taxonomy): Eukaryota > Metazoa > Chordata > Actinopteri > Perciformes > Pholidae > Pholis > Pholis gunnellus. The sequence goes on from NC_136539.1 coordinate 4,177,941, forward strand.
GCTGGGGCTGTTTCAGCTCCACTCCGCTGTTTGTACAAGATTCTGCCTGCCACACAAACAGATATGAATACTGGATGAGAGCAGAGAGGTGCCGTGCACGAGGCAGCCAGGGCTCCACATTACAAATAAAACTTTATCCCCCCCCCTCCTACCCTTTCCATGGAATTAACAATTAAACAGCTGATGGCGCAGACTTCCTGCAGAGACCTTTTTTTTTCATTTTTAGACGGGATGTGTTTAATAAACCGGCTCTCTGCAAGATGGTAGCACTTACAAAATTGTTGGCTTGATAAAAGCTCACTGGACAAAAAAAAACAACATGTGTCAGACATACTGTTTTAGTTTGACCAGGCTGTATCTGTGTCTGCCGGTTCGCCTCCCTCCCTCCTCGGCTCCTCTCTCCTCCTCTGAGGCCTGGTGGAGAAAAGGCTGGACGGCAGATGGCAGGGCCCTACCCCTCTCCGCCGGTGATGAATGGAGGATGATGTCATCTTAGGTTTGACAGGCACCCGTGCGTGCATACACAAAAGGAAGCCCGGAGCCCTCTGGGGTCTGAAGCGCGGGCCTGCTTCTGATTTCGGAGTCCGCGTGACATCTCTTAAATGGGGGAGGCTGGATTTATGTCCCGGTAGATATTGTTTAACCCCACACTTGAGAATAAGCAATACAAAGGGGTCTCCGAGGGGCCAGCCAGTCCACTATATTGTCTGGGAGGAAGGGGGAGCTGGGATTGGCTGCTGGAGATCAATAATCCAGTCACCCCTACTGGTTCCATTCAAATCAGGGTCAATGTGTGTCAGCATTGCCAAAAACTACTCACATATTCTAACACTTGGTTGTTGTTTTTTTAGGTTTGACAAATAGTGTTCTATGAATGATGAATACATTTCTAATGTTTCTGTGTTTCTTTGCAGAGGACAACTCAATGTGCACCCCAACAGCAAGAGACAGCTACGAGAGGTTGTCATTGGCCGGACAGCATCTGCCTCCTGGCTTCCCCTCACCATTTCTCTTCCCAGATGGCTTGTCGTCAATAGAGACTCTCCTCACCAACATACAGGTACAGTAATAATAAGACACTTAACACATTTGGACCAAACTTTCGGAGCAATAAGTTCAGCCTCTTCTGATGGTTTACGCATGAAAAGATCTCATTCAGCACCTTTAGAAACTAATTTAGACAGGCCTGCATCTTGTCAAGTCTCAAGGAAGCCTGGAACATTGTAAAATTCTATACGCCGTTGCTTTAAGAAATATATTTTCAATATTACTTGAGCTGAAGACTTGTCTTCTCCAGTAAAGCCGTGGGGTTTTGTTTAAACAGCTTCAAACATCTTTACAGCCAGCAGGAAGTAGTGTGACTTTGTTAACACGCAGCGTAATGTAAGAGTGTTGAGGGTCGGGATGCATAATACATCCAGGGTATCTGGCATCTCCCGTCTGCTTCAAACAGAACATTGCTTTTATTTAACCGTAATGGTAAATGTGCCGTTAACCTAACTGGTGCCACAATCTTTTCCAAACACTACCCATTCATCGCCTCGGATATCTTAACCCAAGGTCCACTAACAAGCTTTCTTCAAAGCCTTCAACAGCTGTTGTCCTTGATCATTTAGCAAACTCCATCCGCTTAAAACAAAGTGTGAGATTGAAAGATCAGTGAAAAAAAGCTGCAAGACGACGTTGATTTAAGATTTCTTTTTTTGTCAAACTTAGAGTTACTGCGGGGAAACTCGCAATGAAACAGTCTTTAATGACAAAGGATGCCTGTATGACCGACATTAGAAAGAAGATGGGCTATTTCTATGAAGTTATTCTTAATGATTGTCATCGGGGGCCACCGGGTTGCAAACCAGAGCGGTTCACCAGACACTACTCCAGCTTAGACTATAGCGGGGCCTCCGGCAGCAAGCCGGCGCACCACAGAACTACCCAGATTTTGCACTCCGGCCAGGAGCAGAGCTTCGCCTCGCTGCTCTGCCGGTCTCCGCTGGGAGCCAACGCCGACACCACGCTGTTGGAGGCCCATGCCGTATTGCTGGGCCCGCTGGAGGGAAGGGAGGCCCTGGAGAAACCAGAACCAGGACTGAGCGTAGCAGACTGTCAGACGCCTGCTGCAGTAAAACGAGAGGTTTTCTAAAGGGACTCTGGTGCTCTGAAACACTACCACTTTTGTCCACAGGGACCGCCAAAATCCACATAATACTCAAGTTCCTTGTAGTAACTTTAACCAAGAAGTATTAGTTCTATCAACTAACTACACCATCACCAGGTGTGTCATTTAAATATCCACTAACACACTATCAATTTTGTCGTCAAGGCTAATTGGTGAAAATACTCCCATTTGTGCCCAAAGCAAACGCTAAGCCGGAGTATTCCACAACGTGAAAGCTCCATGCTGACATCATGCTAAAAGTCATGGAGACCTTCTACAAGAGCTCATTCACGGTCCAATAGCATGGACATCAGGACTACAGATACACTCAACTGTAAATCTGCATACCTTAACAACACCTGTCTACTCGGCGCCATTTAGGCTGCAGCTCGAACCCCCCCCCCCCCCGTCAGAAAGATGAATGTATTTGCCTTCTGTCTGAGTGTAATGATGTGTGCACACTGCTGCCCTTCTCATTGCACTTGCACCATTGGCATCAAGAGTGCTGCCTCTCCTCTGGCTCAGCGAGGTAATTAGGAAGCCACGAGGAAAGCCGTCACAAGCTCCCAACACTCCACCGAGTCGTCTTTGATAATGATCCGCGCGCTGAATATTCATACACAAATCAACAAAATGAAACCAAGCAGAAAATGAAGATAAAGCAACTTAGAATAAATTGGGGTCAGAAGAATCGACAATTAGTAAGATATAGCCCAGCGCTTTTGATATAATTGCGTGTGGATGGGGAGCAATTGTGACGAAAATGGCGCCGGCGTACTGTACAGCTTCCGCTAGAGAGGACCCAGTGTCTTCACCCGCCAGGACTGCCAGGAGTGTATTTGGAACGGCGGTAATGTAATTGATACATGATGAGATACTTGTCATTCATATTATTCATTGCGAAGAGCTTGAAAATGTGCTAGACTTAATTCTGTACATATCGGTTCCAATCCAGTAACAGTTGTCAGCTTGTGCGGTTCAACGGGAGGAGAGGCACAGGAAGAAACAGGAAGAGTCCGTGTGCAGAGTAGAGATGCTGACCCTTGCCTGTAAAGCTCTTACCCTCTACTTAGTGGACCGGAGCTTTGACCTTTAGTGTGGCGGCGTTTCCTCCGGCGTTCTAACATTTTCTCCTCCGACCCTCTCGCTCAGGGGATCGTCTCTCCGGGTTTCGGTTTTTATCTACACTCGCATTTCACCGCTTTGACCAAAAGGGGTCAGGCATTCCCAGCACTCTATCGCATCACCTATTGTTATTTAAAATAGGAATGATTATTAGTACTCTGGTACTAGATCCTGTGAGATTTGACCCGGAAAAAAAGAACCAGCAACGGTGGTACTACGCCTGACAAAGGACCCATGCAGCAGCAGTCAGCTGTGGGCCCTTGTGTCCTGCTTCACTGCTGTTTGGCAACTCAAAGAACCGCTGTGACACACTTTCAGTGTGGTTTGCTGTCACTTCCTCTTAAATAGCCCACATCACTCTGTTTCTCTGCTCCCCCCCCCTTCTTCTCTACATCTCTGTGTGTTCATATATATATAAATGTGTGTGTGTGTGTGTGTGTGCAGGGCCTGCTCAAGGTGGCTATCGACAACGCGCGGGCTCAGGAGAAGCAGGTGCAGCTGGAGAAGACGGAGCTGAAGATGGAGCTGTTCAGAGAGAGGGAGCACAGGGAGACTCTGGAGAAGCAGCTCGCCATGGAGCAGAAGAACAGAGGTACTGCCCGGTGCCGGATGCTCCCCTGTCGGACGCGTGTGTGTGTGTGTGTGTGTGTGCGTGTGTATGTGGCTCGTAAACTCCTGTGATTTTCCGCAGCAGTCCAGACTGACGCAGGCCTGCGCTCATGTAGCTCCTGAATGTACATACACGAAGCGCCGCATGTATGTTTAATGTCTCCTTAACTGCGGCGCCGACACGCGCAGCTGCGTTTCTCTGCACACACACACACACACACACACGCGGCGATCTGCTTAGCGCTCTCAGTCAGTTGACATAATTGGTAATACACATTAAGTTAGAGAAATCCACCCTCGGTCTCATGTTAAATGCATCAAGCTCATATGCTAACTGTGTCGTTTATGTTTAATGAGAGAAATTCATGAAAAATATCCCAATAAATGTTTCAATTTGCTTCAACTCCCTCCAGCGGTTTGTTAAGGCGCAGTCGGTATTGTCTTTCATTATGGAGGATCTTTATGTATTATGAAATATTTAGCTTTAATTGATTTCCCCTTTTCTAATATAGTGTGCTAGATTTCCACAAAATTAGCTTATTATCCTTTTTTTTCGCCGCCCTGCTAGAAAGCAACAGCTGCAATAATCCGATTGTGTCCCCCGCCGCAGCGATCGTTCAGAAGCGTCTGAAGAAGGAGAAGAAGGCCAAGAGGAAACTCCAAGAGGCCCTGGAGTACGAGTCCAAGAGGAGAGAGCAGGCGGAGCAGACTCTGAAGCAGCCCTCACCTTCCGACAGCATGCGGTCACTCAACGGTCAGATGCTCCACAGTGAGATGCTCCTACTGTACATTACACTTTCCAGACAGCTGGTGGGGTTACTAGTGGGACAAACGGGTGGGGGGGGGGGGGAGCCAATGTGTCCATTCCAAATGTGATTTTGTCAAGAGTTTATTTCATAGCCATGCTAATAAGATAAGCACAGCTGTCTTATCGCAGGCTTTACGTTCATCAAAGTGATAAATAATGCTGTTTTGTTCAGGATGTGAATACTGCATGGCGTCCTATGGAGTTTGTCACCCCGTGCACCAGGGCTGCTGCTATTGATTACCGTCATCATATATTCCTCTGTGGATTGGAGACTATTATAGGTTACAGTAGTGAAAAACTAAAAAAGCTCATTCCAGCTCCTCAAAGCCGAAGGCGACGTCTTCACACGTCTCGTTCCGTCCACGACCTAAAGATGTTCCTTTACAACGATGTACAACTAGAGAGGGATTGGAATGTTTGCTGGAAAAAAAGGATGAAGTCACTCATTGATTATTAAAGTGAACTCTTGTAATGGTAGCTGAGAGTACGGTTGGTAATCATTGGTAGAGGTGTAAAGTAACTAACGCACACATTGAAGCACTTCCAGCACAGCTTCATCGTTTGTTCATTACTTTAGCTCGTCGGCTTGCAGAGATTAGGACTTGCATACAAAACACGCTGAGCTCATAAAACAAGATTTACTGTCGGTCTGTCAGAAAATGTCACGGTAATACCTCAAATCTTTTTTAATGCATCAAATCCGACCATTGCTAGCCACCAGCAGTACGCAGGACGGGCTTATGAGACCAGTAACATAATCAGAACAAGACGAGGACGACTTCCCCTTTACGAGACACTTCAGTAGATTTGGCCACCAACTCTCTTCTGCGCTTTTTGTTCACAAATGTTTGAATGCTCGCATTTCTAATGGATGCTTATTCCAACGTGTTGAGTCAAGAACTTGAGTATACTAAGAACGATCCGATTAATAACGCGCACGCTACAGATACAGCCCGGAAAAAAGGCTCCGCCGCCGCCTCTTCTGAGCGAGCGATGCTGTGAGCCCGGCGCTGTGATAGGTGGGAGTCTGCAGGATGTTTAACGGCGGTGATCCCTCTCTTCTCTCAGACTCTCTGACCCCTGAGATGGAGAGTGACCGCAGCAGTGGAAGAACAGATGCTGAAAGGACAATACAAGGTACAGGGGCTCAGATGAGACAATAAATCTCTCTCTCTTTCTCTGGCTCTTGCTCTCTTTCTCTCTTTCTCTCTCACACACACACACACACACACACACGGCTTCAGTTTATGAACATTAGTGTTACTGTGCCTGCTGTTCAGGCATACAGCTCACCATCTGGGCCGCAGCACTAGGTCAAGATCATTGGTTTTTCTGTAGGAATAATATTGCTCTTTTGCTCGACTTTTGGCGGCCGAGACGCTTTTCAGAAGCAGATCTTTGTTTCGAACGCGGATAAAAGATGACACGGAGAAACGGCGAAGCCAGAAACGTCGCGGAGAAAGAAGCGAGAGAAGTGTTTTGTTTACAGCTCAGGAAGCATTAATGAGTCATAAAACCGCCAAAAAAAGCAGCGGAATCCCCCCTTTGATAGCAATAAACGGGGCAAATCAATCCATTTTATGAATAAGCCTTGTACATTTTTAATGGTTTGTTTGTTTGTTAGCCTTGGGGGTGCAGTATGTGTTTGGGGAAGGGCGCTCCGGCGATAACCTTCCGTGGGCTGCCTGCTATCTGTGTTTACCCAGATACAAGACACCTTGCAGAGGTTGAATGTCCTCATTATCACTCCGACGTCTCCCTTTTTTTAATACGCCTCGGCAGCGTCCGCTCAGAACCGCCCTTATCAGTGGGAGGGGTCCCCGATTTACCCGGGGAAAAAAACCCGCTGCGTGTAATCCGCCGTGAAACGTGGAAAATATTCCTCTCCGCGTGCTCGAACAAGCCGGGCTCCTTTAACTCTTTAATGTTTGATTAGTCCACTTGAACTGATATTTTGTGAAAGGGCAAAAAGAAAGGCAGAGCACTAAGTGAAATGGTGACTCCTCCTTAATTAAATGTCATTCAGTCACTGCGGGGATCTGAGCCAGTTTGATGTCCAAAAAAAGGAAATCCATATGTCACCATTCAAGAGACAACTTGTAGATACAGCGTTAATTATAGCCTCCTATTTCATACCAATTTTGTATGATTTAACCACTATAATTTCTTAAATAATAAAGAGCTGGCCCTCTTTGTAGTGTAATTGTGTCAAATTAAATGTGTTAAAGCTTCACACTCTATAGTGACAGCAGCCATTGTCCTGATTAAATGTATAAGACTGCTTGGAATGAAACACATTCTCTGGGATCTTCTCCGTGTTAGGAACGCTACGATGCGGCCATATCATCAATTTCTTTCCCGCGGTCTCTCCATCACTCCTGATGGTCGCCTTGAAGAGTGGGATGAGGAGGGAACCTGAATAACGGGCTGTATTTTCTGTTTTTGTTCAATTAGAGAAGCATTTGTCTGCCACCCATGTCTCCTCCGCTCCACTCCGAGAGCCTCGCTGTATAATTAACCTCGAATGGCAAAAAAATGATGTTGATAAATTACACAAGCAGAAAAAGGGGGAGAGAAAAAACAAGCCTATCACTCGCATGGAAGCCGAGAGGAATGTGTGGGTATATTCTCGACTCCAAACTCAGGGAGGCGAATGGAGGGAGAATGAAAGAGAAGGAGAGAGAGAGAGGGGAGGGGGGGGAGAAAAAAAATAATGAGGGCATAATTTTAGAGAACTAATTATTTCTATTTGTCTTTTGTCACACTTCTCTAATTCTGCGATATTAACACAGTCTGTGTTTATTAATTGCTTTTACAGTGTTTTGAATCGGGTCCAAGAGGGAAACGCGGCTCTTTTCACAGGCAGGCGAGCTACTGGGACCTCGTACCCCGCCAGTACTGCCTGGCAACGGTGCACACGCCAATATCTTCCCCCCAGTATCGTCTCCGGTTCCCCGCCGCTCCCCACTCGACGTGTTCGGCAAGTTTACACGACCCCTGCGCGCCGAGATAAAGTTCTTTGTTGCAAGATTAAACATCAAAACAGTTAAAGTGAAATTAAAATTAAATGAATGAATGTCACTGAAGCAAAAAAGACTGTAATTAATGGATCCCTTAATTGTCTTCATAAAATATTTGCATGGGCATAATTTGCATAATTTACATGTATTAATTAATCTTTCAAAGGAATTTTGTGCTGAGAGAAGCCAAAAAATTCCCTTTGTTTTATTTAGCATCTAATGAAATATTTATTCTCTTTAATGAACTTTTCATCTTGATTTGAATATAGAAATGCTAAAGTTTTTAACATATTTTAATGAGGCGGGCCTTTCATAAAAACAGCGTCACAGATTTTTCCGAGTCGCGTGTGTAGAGCGGATGTTTCAACATTTGCATTTTAAAAAACGGATTTGAATCAGTGAGACAACACGCCCCCTCTCGACGACGCGTTCTATGTCGTCATCCGTCAGGTGATTCAAATCGTCTTTCGTTCCCGTTAACGCCCCGACGGAAGAAAAAAAACACAGGCCGGTAGACAGACGACCGAGAAGAGCGCGGGATCGTCTGCTCTTGTTGTGAGAGCGGTTGCGTCTGTGTGTGTGTGTGTGTGCGTGTGTGTGTGTGTGTGTGTGTGTGGAGTTGTGTGGGGGCCCACACTCGTCGGCCTGTCTGTTCCTCGTAGCGCTGCATTCATGCTGTAATGACTTTTACACAGGACTCGCTGGTTGTTGCTTGAATAGAGGCAGCCATAGTGCAATGCCTCTGAGACCTACGGCAGTGCTGGGTAATTAGCCTGTGTGTTTGTGCATCCCCCCTCCTCCTCCTCCTCTCCCACACACATACTGTAAACACACACACACACACACACACACAACAAGCCTTTGTTGTCTCCACTCCATGCACGACAAAACATAAAACACAGACTAATAAGGACTAATTGATAAAATGTATAGATATTAAAGCACAAGTGGTGACTAAGAATGTTTTTTGAATAATAGAACATAACCTGCTGCTTTGAGGGCCAGTTGTACTCTCAGGCGTTGTAAAGCAGGTGTGTCCTCCGTGTTGAGCGTCGTCTCCTACGTCCTGCTCGCGTCACGTCCAACAACCGGCGCCGCCGAACCTCTTTGTGCGCGGTTCTCTTTTTTTACACCGTTGAATTATTTAGGCTCACCGCCACAGAGAGGTGCGCTCCTCAAAGGCATCGCCCCCCCCTCCCCACGCGGCAGAGCAAAATGTGCAGGTAATAAACGTCAAAACGTGCTCCTGAGCTGCGCCTAACAGATGCTTCCTCACCAGCTCAGCGTCGGAGCGGCGCTGCTCGCTCAGGCGAACGCTCGAGACGAGAGACGTTTTCCGCTGGAAAATGGACAAAGCTCGTTAGGTTGGAGGTGTCAGGAGATACCGCGGCGGAGGGGAATGTCTGCCGTCTCCAATAAACACTTATTTCCACGCAGGAAGTGTCACTTAAGAGAGCGCTTTACATCACGAGTGCAGCACTGTGTTCAAACAGGCGCATCAGTGGAGACGTCTGTAACACGTGTGGCGTACAGCTTGTGACGCCTGGAGTGTGGTTATCATAGCTGCTCCTGTATGAAATATGCATGCAAAAGTGTGGTTACATTTGTACGTCCCAACCGATGCACTTAAATACAAAGGCACCACTACTTTGGTCGGCCCCTTGTTTTCATTCCACCTGACACCATCGCGCATTATCATTTCTCTGAATTAAGCGACTACGCGGCATTTAATGGCATCGGTCACGGCCGCTCACGTAATCTGGAGCTGAAATCGGGTTTGTGAATCCGTGGCAGCGCCGCCGAAAGTGAAAGACCAGAGGGCAACAATTTTGTGAAGTTAACGTCCCATCGAACGCTCTCGCATCCTGAATAGTGCATTTTGCGTCAGCAGGACGTGTTAGCTGTTGGCTAATCCTTAGCTCCTGTGTGTCCTCTGTTGCAGATGGAAGACTGTTCCTGAAAACCACCGTGATGTACTGATAAGGCCGCGAGGAGCTGGAGGAAATAAAACATTCAGAAAAACAACAACAACAAAAAAAAAGGAAAGAAAAGAAAACCCGTGAAGATTCTCAAGAGCCCTCGTTCAGGCTGGTTTAGTGGAGGGAAGAAGTCGAGCTGCTCCGATGGGAATGCTGGAGGAGCTCGTGTCTGAATGTAGAGTAAGAAGTCTTTTCCTCTCACAGAGGCCAGCGTGAGATAGTTCGGTAGAGCAGGTTTTGACGTAGCAGGTTGGCCAACGCGAAGGACAAAACACATTGAGCACAGTAAAAAAAAAAGAAAAAAAAGTACCCGTGGTACACTGTTGGTAATAACCCCGTTAATTCACAGCACTGAAGATTTTTATACTGTATCTCAGCCAGCGAGAAAGCTTCGAAAAATGAAATTCAACTGAAGTTTTGTTTTTTTTGTATTTTCAAATTGAATTTTGAGAAGCGACGCGTGGAGATGAACCTTGCAAGAGAGAGAGAGAGAGAGAGAGCGCGGGAAAAAAAAATGTGAATCTATCCATGTGTTCATCGAAAGAGAAGACTGATGTTTGATTTTCATGTTTTCTAAATTAGATGACAATACAATCAAGTTTCCTTTTTACCATCGTTGTACATACAAGATCTGATGATAATGATAGGAAAACTCCCTCTGCCGAACCCGAGCGGCCCGGCGAGGTATGTGTATATAACGTTTAAGAGGTATTGTGTATGCAGTAGAGCTATTAGGCAAAGCAGTACCAACATTTATATAAACCTACAGTTTTCTTTTTCTTCTATTTCTGAGCCATCATTCTTTCCTATAGCTGCCATTTTGGTGAGAAAGCATGCAGGCATGTCAATGTTTGTCCTGGAATTATGATATTTAATAAATCCTATATTGTGCTGAACAAACGCTGGGGTTGACTCACTCGAGCCCAGAGCGATTTTGAAAACATTAATTATCAAACATTTCACTTTCAAAAAGGAAGACTTTTGCTGTCAATAGTACTGTAATCTTTGTAACAGAGGTAATATTTCTTGGAATTTACTGTACATTTTCTTTTGTCATGAGACACACTCGAAATCAGCACCTCTCAAAGCTTTTTAAAAAAAAAATGTAAAAAAAGATGTCGCGAAACAAATCAGTCGTGACGCAACTTTTGGAGACTGAATGCCATTTGATGACATCGCTCGAATCCCTGTTGAACGTACACAAAGACACTTTTCTTTCCTTCGTGTTTCATGATATCCTGATGAGAGAGAAAAAAGAACATGCTAAGTTATAATATCCTCGTTACTTTCCCCTAAAGACTTTTGAATTTTGGTGCTGAACCCACCTGTGTATATTCCCTGGACTTCAGCTGATGTCAGTCCTTTAACTGCAGAGCAGCTCGACCTTATGTGTTACAATCAGGAGGAGGAGGAGGAGGAGTGTCCCATGTTCACGATGTGTTTGTTCCTTTTTGTTCTCAATGGAGTGTCTATAGGTCTGTTGTCACTGATAACTTATATATAGCTTCTCGAATCATCTCTTCATTGTACTTCAAATTCAAATAAAGTTAACATGTTGATGATAAACTCTGTGAGTTAACTGTGTCGCCCCGGACGCTCGCATTTCCTTGAGGAAGGAGTCTTACGCTGATTTCACATTTCCAGATGCAGCTGGATACAGAAGACGTGATGATCTGATACAAGTGGAAGCAGCTCTCATACGTCTTATAACTCATTTCTATGGATTATGTACGGCCTATAAATAAAAACCACTGCAGGCGTGCTGTACAAGAATAAATGAGCATGTTGTTATTTGCTTTAAAGTAAATGTGATATCTTTCCTTTTTCACTTGAGCGGATGCAAAGTGTGTCTTTAACTTGCATGTGTGTGTGTGTGTTGCTTTTTGCACGTGTAGGCTAATGCTATAGAAAGTATGCAAATGAGGGTGTGACCAAGCTCACTGTAAATTTCATGTGTACTTCAAAGGGTGTGACACTAATTGACAATATATCACCATAGAATAAACTGCCGCCCTTTAAGCAGTTGTACATGCTGTAGGGTCATGCGTGCTAATATTAGCTTTAAACAAGCTACCAGGGAGTTGTGAGCAAACGATGAAGCTATTTATCAAATAACTGTGTTTTGTTAATGTGACACTGTGACAGGTTGTTTTGGCACGTCCTTTCGTTTTTCAGTTTTTTAATTATAATCTGCCCGACCGCTCTCAAAGCGACATTATTTGTTTTTCCCGCTCCGGAGACATGGCCGTTATCCACGGGGATCATTTCAGAACAACGGTTTACAGGTACGGCTCTTAAAACGCATCAGAGAGCACGGAATCGACATTGAGGGACAAATTTCTCCAGTAAGCAATTCTGAGTGAAATGTGTTGACACAGCATGCTCGGCCCACTCTGCATGCTTTTTTTTTTTTTTAAAGCATGGCCGTGACGCAGCCACGGAGATGAATAATTGACTGATTGCTGCATAATTCAATGCCGCATTGTGGAAATTCAAGGCCTGAAATATTTCAAGCTTTTCTTCTCTTTTTTATTTTTTATTTAAAAAATGAGGTTAAAGTTTCTATCAACCTTGAAAGAACAATATGACGAACAATGGGGCAATCAATCATGAGACCAATGCTTCCGGTTGAGTTCAGACTCAACCGCTGGCTGTCTCAGCTCCTCACCGAACTTGAGCTCACTCCGGAGTGAGAGGAACTCTGACGTGACGTCCACTTTATCCATTTAATGACTCAATCGGTTTCCTCTTTTTTTGCTGCAGCGAGAGACTCACTCCGCTCGGCCGCAATGAGCTCGTGAGACGTGGGCTGTTACTCAGATATTCTGTTTATTTCTCTATCTGATGCCCTTTTTTCCCTCTTTTTTTCTTGCACCGGCATCTGAGAGAAGAGGCCCCGCAGCTACATGTTTCATATCACTGCACATTTTTGTAATAAATTCAATTGGGTACAAAATATGACCATGAGGCACGGAGACTTTAAATACCAAATGTGCATTATAGCTGTGTTGCTGCGTTGTGTGGAGCGCACGGTGCCGAGTGCACATTCTGAGCCGTGTGCTCCGTCTACTCGGCTTGACGTGTGCTCACGAAGACATCACCCAGACGGGATTATTCCGCCTGATCCCGCCGCTTGTTTTCGCCGTTGGTCCGCCGAACATCACATCGCACGTTGTTGTTTAGCGCTCGCATGACCAGCCGAAGAAACGTCACGTCCATCCTGACTCCATTTCTACTTGAAGGATGCAAAAAAGAAAAGTTACACGAGAGAAGTTGTATCCATACTTCGCCGTGGTGTCAACTGCATTGTTAACATCAAGCGAGCTAATTCCTTTGCACATCGTCGCGACCGGGAAATGGCCATTTAGTGAAAGCAGTAATGCGGCATGTCTCTTGATAACTGAGTGGTGCCCTGAGTCTGCGGAGAGACATTAGCAAGGTGCAGGCCCGATCGTCTGAAAGACAGGACTAATGTCACCTAATCAGATAGACCATTATGTATTAGCGAAACTACAAAACAGTTTTATCTGACAAGGGCCAGGCCACATTACCTAAATTAACATTTTGCAAGCACGAACATGGAAGACCGCGGAGGCGAGGGGAGGGCTAGGACGGCGGCCTTGCGCTTAGACATTCGGCAGTAATTATTAATTTATGATTGTCTCTGGTCTTAATGAAAATGAAAGCCAGGAAAGAGAACAGGGAGGGATAATGTGGCGTGAAATTGAGTTTCATTTGTACAGGGTCCACCTTTTAACTCTGCGCTTCTTAGGCGGAAATGGAGCCGAGCGCTTCCCCCCTCTCTCTCTCTCTCTCTCTCTCTCTCTCCCCCCCTCTAGAGAATGTATTTTTATCATGCTTTCTCTCTCCTTTCAGTCAAAGCGTGTTCATATCCTCTCATCCTTTTGTGATGTGTGGGGGCCAACATGCCCATTAACATCTCCATTACTCTCATAAGGCCTTTTCCAAATGACACATGGCTCTTTGTGATGTCCGATAACTATGTCAACAAGTTTCTTGAATGGAAATGTCTCGGTGTGGTGCTTCTTTAATGTCAACGAGGCAGCGCGGAAAGGTCTCGGACCAGGTTGGCATGAGGGGGGGGGGGCCCAAAGGAAGGTAGATCGAGTAACACAAGATAGCATGGAGCATGATGTAATACAACGGGCGGCTCGTGACTGGCCAATTTAAGGCTCACACTTGTACTGATATACTGAGGTGATGATGGTTTAACAGCAGGGATGACGGAGGTGAAGAGGGAGAAAACCTGCAGAGATGATGGGGGTTAAATGTTTAGCGTATTAGTTTGTAATGGTTTAACAGCGACCGTAGCTCGTTTCAGTCTGCGGGTAAACCAATGCTGAACGGATGCTCAAGTCCAGCTTGTTCTACTTTCACTGACTGCCAGAAACTTTAAAACTATATATAATGATAATACATGTTCTTTTATTTGTAAAGATGCATTGCTCTGCCATGCTAGTTCATTGCCTACAGCTAGCTTTGTGCGCAGAGTAAAATGACTTTTTAAGTTGATATGGCAAACTTGTTGGTAGACAGTTGAATACTACACATCCAACAGACACTGACAAACATTAGCAATCATCTGAAGTTGTTTCTGGCCACCCAATGAATTTGAGTCCAATATCTCTTTTAGCTCCATATTTGGTCATCACCACCTCCTGAAGTAAATATCTGCTGCTTTGGCTGCTAAACTCTATGTTCAGCAGCTAGTTGCTGACTTCGTCTGTTAGTTGGTGCTTGGTTACAAAGTACAGTGTTTCTTTCTAGCTTTTTGTCTGTAAAGCTGCATGTTGTAGCCGAACAAAAACGAATGAACAAAAACAGCAAAATTCGATAAACCTTCCTCAACTGCCAACTTTTTTTTTTATGCTCACTTGAGGTAGTTTTTACTGTTGTTGAAAAAGAGTTGATGCACTAAGTGGATTATGAAGACGTCTTAAATCACATTACTTATCAACTGTTTCTGCTGTCGCCATCCCGGATACGTGTGAATGTTGGTATTCGTCTTCGGACATGAAAGAACAATGAAAAACAATGAAAAACTTGCCCAATCGACAAAACATTCCTGAAGACTCCTCTTCATTTGTCTCTTGTCGGGGTTCTAATTCTTCTTCTTCTTCCATTTCACCGGTGGATCACAGCCAGGCGTAGGTTATAGCACCAAACTACACCGCTAATCCACATTTCATTAGCAACTTTTCAAAAGTTTGCTTAATATTGGCTTGACAATTTAACGGAAGCACAGCTACCGATAGTAGTTGCGCGCCGTAAAACCCAAACAATGGAAGCTCAGAACAACTGAGGAACTGCCCAGTCGGGTGATGGATATCAGATCCATGTTTCACATAAAAACATTGTTTATTGCCATTTTAAGTAGTTCCTACCCTCTACATGCCTCGTAAATAAGGAGATTTTAAACCATTCAATGTATAAAATTACCATTTGAATTATGTCATCACAGTGAATATCAATAAAGGGAGTCGATCCACAAAATGAACACAAAAGGGTTCTTACAATATCAATAACTTACTATAGTCCTGTTGTCATTTTTTAAATTAGCTACAACCACAGAGCCACTTTATGTCACGATGCATCAATACAATATGAGACTTTGAAGACGCTTCAAATCTGAAGTGGGGTCTGCAAGCTTTCACAAAATTACTCTGCGCACAGGAGTATCCAAATCACCAGGGCTGGTTGTATTAACTCAATTACATTTTTACAATTGTGAGCGAGGGATGGTTAATTTAGTTTGACCCAAGAGCCCCCCCCCCACCGACACTCCCCCAGACGGCAGATGGATGAGACGAGTGACCACAGGCGTGAGGGAGTGTGTGTGTCTGTCTGAGTGTGTGAGCCCTCTGGATTAGTCTTCATTTGGCGCCTCTGTCATGAGGGAGGGGAAGACCGAATACTGTGTGGCAGAGCAAAGCAAACACACAGGGTCAGCCGAACACACACAAACACAAGCGCGCTATTAACCCCCCCCCCCTCAGCTCATCAACTTTATTTTCGCAATCTTCCCTCAGAACCATTAGAATACCCTGAAGAAATGACTTTCCAATTAAAGGGGATCTAGAAGAAGAGGTTTTTTTTTCCTTCCTTCTTTTTTGATCTCTTGCTCCTGAGTTCTTTATTCCAATAATTTAAATTGGAATTGATTTTTCAATTTACCCGCTGACTGCTACGGACACAGAGTGCAGGGGCTAAACAGAGCTGCGTTCCTATGTAAATGTTGCACTGGGCCGCCAAAAATAGCAATACATTTCCTCCTGTGAGAGCAATCAGAAGGACAACAAATGTAGGCCTCCCGTGATGCAGCTGCAGGTATTTATCTCTCACTTTGTGTGCCGATTTGTGGGAAGGTCGCTCTGATTTCCCTCTTACAGGGAACTATTTTATTAATATTTGAAAACAAACAAACATCACACTGAGAAATTGTAATCTAAGCAGTTTATAGATTTTGTGTTTATGGGATTTTCATCCCTCAGGCCGAACATCACTACGACACAGCGTTTCCCACGTATGCTCTCAGGAAACGGAAGTCCGTCCCGGGCTTTCGAGCTCGGGCCTCACATGTTTAAGTTTGACAAACTATGCCTATGAACTCCGCAACTACAGCCGCTCCAGCTGCGTTCAAATGAGCATTTATTGTGCCCCCCCCCTCTACACAGCGAGCGCTTTGCGGAGCCTGCTTTTCAAAGCCGACCAGATTCTGCCCGAGCTGTTTTACAGATGCGCCCAGGAATCCGAGGCCGTTCTTCTGTGGACGAATGGTTCTGTCTTTTGCTCCTGACAGCTGCGCAGGCTTGTTGTTCGCTCTCTCCTGAGTTGTTTTAATAAAGTTGTGCTGCAGGAGTAGTGAGGGAAGATTAATGGACGCACGGGAAGTGTGGCAGTTGTGAGAGGATGCAGGACAGAGCGGGCCAGCAGCCATCTGTTCCTTCTCCTTTACAGCTCTCTTAATGGAGAAACAAACCAAACAACATGGATCTGAGCCCTGCAGACAGACGCGCACACACACACGCACACGCGCATGCACGCCTCAGTCGCACACAGCTAAACACAAAACATCACTTTATGTGACAGAGATGAGAGCCGGGCTTTTGTCATTGTACCCCCCCTTCCCTCGTTGGATGTGTGTGCGTGCGCGCGTGTACGTGCGCTCTCTTTCTTTTTCTTTTTTCCCCTACCTTTCAGCGAAATAAAGTTGGGCGTGAGCCACGGCTGTGAGATTCAGATGAAAGACGCAGCCTGGATGGAACGTGATTAAGAGATATGTTCTTGAGGCAAAACAGGACTTGGCATTCACTGAGACGAAAACCTAATCAAATTAAAGCAAAACAGGGCCATTGTTTGCGGAGTGCGTTTTCTCCGCTTGTGTCACGTTTGAAATGAAACACTGTAAAATAGATACAGGCTTGTGTCTGCGCCGCATCGCCGACGCCGTGGTTTTTTTATTCAGATTTTACACACAGGCACTGACTAATGACGGTTGTGCCCAATGATGCCTAAAGCACTTTATGGAGCTGTCTGGGTTGTAAAGAACGTTTACTATGATGGAGCCTGAATGGCTCGCTGAAAGAGTATTATTGTTTACAAGTTATTGTTTTAGATTAATTCACTCAGCAGAATTGTTAAATTCTCTATCCAACAGGCATGGCCGCCTCCGGTTCCTTTACTCCGTCAGTGAGTATCCCCCCCCCCCCCCCCCCCCCCTGCGAGTTCCCACTCTTTACTGGCACTCCGTAGTTATTATTGGCCTGTAATGAAATCTATAGTCCGAACTGTTTCTCCTTCTGTTTGTTTGGAACGGGCACAGAATCGTGTCACGTTAAATGACAACATGTGCGTCGTCTCCCTCTTTTCTCCCGGTGAAGACATCTGTATGACATGATGAAGTTTCCTCTCTGAGTATCAATCCTGTAATTGAGCTCAGGGACAGGAGAACGTGAGGTGCACACAGAGGAAGTGAAAAGGCTTCTCTCTCTCTCTCTCGCTCTCGCTCTCTCTCTCTCTCTCTCTCTCTCCTCCCTCCCTCCTCCGTCACAAACACACGTGTCCTCCCCCTTTCCCTTTCCCTCTCCACCTGCTCTCCCATCGAATTTGTCAGTCAGCCCTCTTTAGACGCACACTCTTCAGCATTAGCCGCCGTGGTATCACTCGCCGTTGGGGGCGCAGAGCCACGATGGCCCCAGGCCTCGGCAAGAGAAGAAGGACACAAGTGGAGTCCTCACAAGCTTTTCACAGCGAGTCGAGGCGGCGTCCCGGTACCTGCGGCGTCTTCACTCGTGTCTCTGTGTCCGCCTTGAGATGTTGCTTTCTCACTCCGCTCGTACGATACCGCAGATCATGCGGGAAACCGAATTGAGACCGGATTAAATATTAAACACAACCTGACGCGGTCCCCCACCGGAGCTTCCATTCCACTTCGCATGATACAATTAAAAACGTTCCCACGTGCATTGAGCGGAGCACTCGTCAGGAACATGCTGCTTTACAGACTTAAAATAAATCTTATACTAATCTATGGAGAACCTGACAAGGAGGAGGCCAAGGTTTTCCATGCAGGCACTTAGCTGAGTAGAGAGTTGGAAAAAAATAAATAAAAAAATAAAAAACAGAGAGAGATGAGGGCCTTACATTATTTATACGTGCTAATGGTGGCTGTCTGTGTGTGTGTGTGTGTGTGTGTGTGAATCAGCAGCAGAACAATCTGCTAAAATAGACACAGCTGTAATCAAGGCCATACATTTCCTCTTCTTCTCCTGTTCTCCGCTGACTGCAGGGTCAATTGGAGTCGGTTTAGTAGCATTTGAAACCCTTGCAGTAGATTATCTCCTTTTAATGGAGACTAAAGACAATGCAGGAGTAGACTGCCGCTGCCAAAAGGAAAAGATAACCACGAAGCAAAGCCACGAAAGGAATACCTCACACGGTTCCTACTGTGCACGTAAGATATCATTGTACAGTGATAAGAACAATAGCTCATGCGCCTAGTTTGGTCCGCAAAAGGAATCCATTAGTCTTATTGTGCAGCCCTTAAGCTCGGCATCACGGGGGGGGGGGGGGGGGGGGGGGGCACTGGTGCTCCGCTACATCCACGCACATGTGCCTCTCATTTCCCATGGCGGTCCAGAAGTATCCTTCAACATCCTATTGTAAAGTTTACCAGGGGAGAGGTTCAGTGTATTAAAGTGCCCTGAGAGAAACGCTAAACGATGTAAATGCAGGCAGCTGCTTGCTGCTAATGCCGTACAGTAGACGAGGAGGCCCAGGCGAGGCTGGATGTGTACAGTATCTATATAACATTACGGGCTCTCTTTCATGTCCTCGTAGTCTCTAATGGGAACAACATGAAGGCTAATGGTATAGTAAACGTGGTCGGGACCGCGCTTCAAAGCCAAGCTGCGACATGTTTCGTTTCTGTTGTTTCAAACACAACAACACATTTGGGTGGCCAAAAAAAACTGCTTCGGTTGTGTGTTTTTGAGGTTATAGTATACATGTATAAGCTAAATTAGGTCACATCAAAGTATTTCGAGGGCTTGAGCCGCTATGATAATTAATAGGCTTCCCAACATTATTTGCCTGGCCACAACTCAAGAACACCGCAGGCTGTTCTTATCCAGCATTAGTAGCTACACCTACAAATAAGAAGGTGTCGTAATTTGTAAGTATCCCACAAAATAATTCTTTATGTTATCCACGTAATCATGAACGAGGAAATATAAAGATCGCAAAAGCCCACACAAGAGGCGCGGGAGGGGTGGTGGGTGGATCCAACAAACAGCGATCTTTCAGACAGGAGACAGCTGTTTGTCCCGCAAGTGAAACGAGAAGTCACTGTTAATTTATTTGTCACGTAACATGCGTACTTACAGAGTTACCTAGTAACTACAGTAATGGTACTTCTGTAGTTATTTTAATCCAAACGACAATCTTTTCCTCAACCTAACTAAGTATTTCACAGACCTCCGGTTCTGCCGAATGAAGCCAATGCGGAAGTGTCTTGAAACTTGTCTTCTCTCTACTGGCCAGCAGGGGGCGACTCCTCCAGATGCAAAAAGAAGTCTGATTGTATAGAAGTCTATGAGAAAATGACTCTACTTCTCTCTTGATTTATTACCTCAGTAAACATTGTAAACATGAGTTTATGGTCTAAATCTCTAGTTTCAAGTCTTCTTCAATACAACATGATGTTCATTTAGTAAATGATGGTCCATTTAGAGTCAAACAGACCATAAAGCAGAGTATGCTTAAGGGCGGGCTTACTGTGATTGACAGGTCGCTGACGCTACCAGAGACGTGTACGCAGTGGCGGGCCGTGGATTTTATACCTGGGCCTTCAGTGCTGTTCTACACTTCTAATAACCTCATTATGACGTCACAGCTACGGGTTATTATTTGTTTCGTGTAAAAGCCGCATATTCACATAACACTGCAACATTTGACAAATGAAATAAAATGTGCAGATACATGAATACAAGCATGACGGGACGCTGCGTCATTAACGGACTATATAGTCCAAATCAATGTAATTAACACAATGACAAACTCACAAGAGCAGTCGCATATATTCATATGACAACAAAGCAACAAATCAATCCAGCAGACCTGCAGCGGATCCACGCATTCCACCACATGAGCACGAGCCATTCAAATATTATTCATAAAAACGCCACGATAGACAAATGAACAGTAGTAACAGTAGAGGTAAACAAACGAACTTCACTTACCAAATGCTGTCTATCCTCCTTTCTTTGTTGACAAAGAGTTTAATCCCAGTACATCAGTTCCAGTAAGAAGTCCTTCTCCATTCATCGACGCCAGTCGAGCCTCCCCAGTTGTATTTCGCCGGTCGTTGTCGGTCTTCCGCCGCCGGTCGGTTGTCCATCTTCTGCCGCCGTTCGGTGGTCGTCTTCGACCGCCGTTCGGTCGTCGTCTTCGGCCGTGAACCGGCGAAGGGCGGGCTGTGGTTGTGGAGCTGTTTCCCTGCGAACGTGGTCGTTGAGTTGAAGATCCACTAGAGTCTCTCCAAAAGTACCGACGCTCAGTTAAAATGAAACACATTCACAGCCATAACATGTGCAACGCTTCTCCTACGCTGCATACAAATCCTTTTCCTGGCTGGGTCAGGGCTGCTAGCTTTGGGGTCGTTTCTTACTGTCCAGTTTGTTCAGAAATGTCCTTCTTGAGAAAAGCGTTCCCAGTAACTCCGCCACTAAATCCGTTTCTCCTCCTTCCGCCATTTGATATTAAAAAAACAAAGCTAGGTAAAATGTCTTTCATATATTTCCACTTGAACTCTGTCTGCTACAACCAAAGCTCTGCTAGAAAGCATATGTTTCGCAGGCACATAGTCACGTGCCCGCCCACTGACCAATCACAGCACACTATGCACCTTGCGGCAGAGAGGCATCTTGACTCTGAGCTGCAGTAATGCTGACGTAACTAGGCCTGCAAACCGCTCTGATTGGTTGAAGACTATGTCAATCAACAATATCGTCCCCATTCACTTAACCTGCACATGGATTCACTTGTGAGTCTGCAGGCCTGGGGCCTCTCTTCTTACCTAGAGACACAGAGGTGAAATCTGATTGGATAAAAGCTCTACTTAAAACAAGCTGCACTGAAGCAGAGCAACTGAGGAGCACAGTAGCTGTGCAATGAGAAAATAAGATAATGGGAAAAAATATTTTTATAAATTATAATACATATAAGAAAAAATGAAATGTATTTAAGAAAAAATATTAAATTATAAAATAGCTATAACTTTGTGATTCTGTTTAGGCCAGCAGAGAAGGCTTTGCAGGCCCTGACGGCCCGCCACTGGCTTTAGGGCGGGCTTACTGTGATTGACAGGTCTCTGACTCTACCAGAGACGTGTACGGTATCTCTTCGTAACTCCTCCGCATTCCATGGTAACTTCTGTTCATCAAGTTGCAAAAAACAACAACATGGCCACGGCGAATTCACCAAACTCGAGGCTTCAAAACAGCAGTCCACCAATGGGTGACGTCATGATGACTACGTCCAGTCTATGGTATTTCACTATCTTTTTCTAAACCTAATCAAGTAGTGTTGTTGCCTAAACCTAACTCTCTAACAAGTTTATTTTAAAATACTGTATGCATGTACCGAGCAGAAATGTACATGCGTTGCCGTTTTTTGTAGGAAAATGCACAATTGTATTTGGATACGTTCACCCATCGTGTTCCAGATAGATTCACTTTAGTTGGTTTTTAACTGAATGTTATTTAAATGGGCTGTATTTCACAACGTGATCAGTAATATAGCAGTAAACAAGTGTTAGCTATGTAAAGATCTAGTGGAGTAATGTCTACCTGAGCAGAGAATGAAGTCACTGTACCTCTGGTGTGTTGTCTCCCGAGCTGACATAGCCAGTCCGGCTGTGCATGCCTTATAGTGCATATTAATGCGTGTGAGCTAGCCCCACTGGTTAGCTCACTTGCTAGCTCACTGCCGCTACTCTGCTGTCATTTGAAGGTTACAGCTGTCACCGCCGCCCCGACCGACAGCGTCATCGCGGTAAGCATATCCACCCTCCGGGTACCCCTCAGGTAAACACAGGTAAACACAGGTAGCTTCTGTCAGTACTTTAGCCATAGTTTGTAGTGTTAACGCTGTTAGCACCGTTAGCTGAGAGACGCCAGCTCGCCGTTGCCACCTTGAGAGCCGTGGAGAGGCAATTCAAATGCTCCCAATCTCGGATCTTGCACCTTAAACACTCTGCATTCAACAAAAGGATATTGTATGTTATTTTAATACAATTTAACTGTCGATATTTAGGTTGGTTTGGTCAAGTTTGCATTTGTAGTTCTACAACTTGGAGCGGCATGGAGCTAGACATTTGGATAATTTATCTAATACTTGAGCTAACTATTTCCACTGTTTATCCAACACCTTGTGCCAACTATTTAAAGGATTTATCCATTACCATTAGCTATCTGTTGCAACCATGTATCATTTTAGATCTGTTTTAGAACTGTTTTGACTTCTAACACGTACTAGTACAGCTAACTCAATGTGTGAGTTTATTTTAATTGTAATTTATATTTTACTATATAGTGGAGCTACCCCACTATCTTTACACATAGCTCCTGGCACCTGAGGAAAGTACCCCCGGTGCAGGCTGTTCACTGCCACATTTCGTTTGTCCGATATCTGTTTCAACATTTCAGCACGGAACATAAATGAACATGAAAAAGACAGAAACTCTCAAGAAACCCTTTTAATCACGATAAAGATAAGTAGTCCAACAAAGCACTCCAGTATTCAGAAAAACAAATACAGCAGCACTGTCTCTGATCATCATTTGATAGTGTGCTGACACGCAAACTCTATTAAGCTGTCTTCAAATATGCAAAAATGATATGATTTTACAATGATTACATATTCACTTCCCCAGCTGGCTGGCTCCAAGCGTCTCCATTTGTCATCGACTATTGTGTCCAATTATATGATTAGCTTTGAACACTCCAGCACTTCGAGAGCTCTCGTGTGTTCTGCCGCGCCGAGTGATTCACAAACAAAGTCATTACAACATGTATTCACACATATCAAATAACAAAACAGATGGCCACTGCACTCGCCGCCTGATTTGTTTTCCACACGAGTGGTGAAAAAAAAGAAGAAAAAAAAGTATTTTGTGCGGGCTGTGTTTAATGCTGACTGTTTTTTATTCCCAAAGATGAGCAGCTGGCTGTCGCGCTGTTAGATCAGCTCCTATGAAAGACAATCTTGTTTTCATTAATTTCTCTACAACAAAGGCACTTGTTGGGAAGATTTAGAATTATAGCGGGTAAAGCTTCCGGATAATTCATCACAGGGACTTGACAGGAAACTTAATTGTTTTAAATGCCAGTTGCTGTGAGCAGCGTGGCTGGTTTTCCTTTGATGTCTAACAGGTGGGACAGATAGACGACCCTCTGATGTTTCATTTGACCTTTGACCTCTTGGTTATAAATCCACTTGTAGTCCCCCAGCCGAGAAACCTATCATCATGTGATGAACTGCAGCTCCCAGAATTCCATGTGAGATGAAAATCTTGTAGTCTGCCTCCTCTTATTAAACACAGTGTAAATCTAGCCCAGCTGGAAAGAGTCCCTCCCCTTCCGGTGCCCCCCATGGGACCTTATATCAGACTGCCACACATGTTTTGGAAAGTATGTACGGTAGACAATTGCAAGAGACAAATCATTTTTGTATCCCCTTTGAATTGTAACATGGTTTCAACATATATTTGTCAATGTAAAAGATGATTTTGCAAGTCAAGAAAGTTGCAGGTTGTTTTTAGGTTAGTTGTATCATTTAGTTTTGTGTGAAACCGCTCAGTGACCTACATCTCTCGTCTTGCACTATGAGACGATGCATGTCACCAAAAAGGCCATTAGCTAAGTTCCACGCACAAATGTAACGTTATCTTACCTGATGCGTTTTATCCAGCGACTCTCTTTGTCAGCTGGGAAGCGAGAGAACGGGCGAGACCCGTTGATGGTGTGAGTACATCCTGCTATGAAACAAACTTCGGCGAGAGACGTCACTTACGCAACCTTTAGGTGTTTTAAAGACTTTCTTTTTTACATCATATCTGTAATTCATGGCGGAATTCAAATGGGATCACTAAGTTATTTGTGATTTCACCGTTAGCTACCATACACATGTTTTTTCCAAAATAAGGTCCCATGGTGGTCACTGGAAGCAGCGGGACTTCACCTCGTTACATCCCGCAGTCTAACCGCTGTACAAACCAACCAAGAACCACATGGACTCCCAGTGCTGTTTATGCTCTTACCACTATTACATTAACTTATCTCTGTGGGAACTCAACTGCATTTTCTTATAAAATTGTGAAAAAAAACATTAAAAAAAAACAACAACCTGAATCTGAATTGCACAGTATAACACAATGTATGTAGTTCTGTTTGCAATTGATTGTCCATGGATAACCATTCAGAGAAAAGCTATGGTGCCTTGACTGTCTAATTGAGTAAGACACTACATAGTTATTACTCAGCTACGATGACTCACTGTCTAATCCAGTCAAGACTGCGTACGTGTGCCGAACCCACTAACACGACTAACATTTGGCAACACCGAATCAAATTCTTGAGCTCGGGTGACATTTGTGCTATCAAAACCGTCAGTTTCTGCTCCTTCTTTTCAAATGAGTCTCTTCGTAGACATAAGGCTGTCATACATTCACTACCCTTCTATCTCATCGCTCGTCTGCCATTTGAGGACAAACTTGGGGACAAATTGCAGGATCTTGCACCACGGTGCTTACACTCAGCGGCAGAGACGTGACATTAAAAGTCTCCCCGTGCAGAAAAAAGGTCTCTTTTAAGGTTACGGTTGCTTTAAATCTACTAAATAGCCTCGCTGACATCTCTTGAGGATGTTACTGTAAATGCACTTCAAGTGGCTGAATCATTTAACGTCTAATCAATATGATTCGCGTTGCACCACCAACACACTTTAGTCTGACTCCCGGTTGAGGAAGCTGGTACGACTGTAGTTGACAACTTCTCTGTGGTGAGGTGGGACGAGCATTTCACAGAATCAAGACTGGAATCTTTGCTTTTACAAAGCCAGTTGAAGTGAAATATGATGTAGAAACAAAAGTTAAAAATAAAGATCCCTAAAGCAGAGGATGAAAAATCTTGCACCATACGCTTCCAAAGTAAAGAAAGCACAGTTTTGCTTTACTCTGGCAGGTAGATAAGGTCTAGCTGTGCCATGCTGCCATCACCTGGCGGATGAGCTAACAGCAACTTCCGAGGTCGATCGCGGTGTGTGTTTAAAATCATGTCTTGTGGCTTCACAAACACAGCGAGGTGACAGCATGTCAAGCATGTGTGTGACATGCGCTTGACATCAGGCAGCGTTGATGGTTATATTTAAGTCACGATGCAGCGCTAACTTGCACATGTGGTGCAGGGACCAAAACAAAAGTAGCAACTTTTTCAGAACCCACCATCATTTCCTGTTGGTCTCCCCCCGCCCCCCCCACCTCCCTCCTAGCGTTGAGGAAGTCTGGCCCTTTTTATATCTGTTGGTTGACGTTGCTAAGAAGAGTTTCGGTCTTTATGCATAATAACAAACGCTGAGACACCGTGGGCTCTGTTTTAAAAAAAATAATTGTGAGCTTTATTTTCTTTCCGCCTGCATGTTGATGATCCTGCATGTAATTTTTTTCCTCCTGTACCTGAGCCGCAGACTCTCACAAAGCTGCACCAGAAAATACCTCAAGTCTCATGGGTGAGTCAATCAGCTCCGAAACACAGATGTTTTTTGCCACAACAGCAGCACTCCCATACTGTGAGTGTAAATCACGCCTTGGAAATTAATTGCAAGTTTTTGATCCTTTTCATAACGAACCACGTACACAGCGAAGCATTCAGTGTTACATTGTGCCAAAGCGTGCACGGTGCACATCAGCGTAGCTTGTCCGACGTGGGAGTCTGACGGCCGTCTCATATCATTGCGCTGGTCAGGTTACTCATCGACCGGATGCTGCCTGTGTGCCTGCTCTTCCGCCTCACGCTCCGCAGATAGTTCCTGTACAGGATCACGCTGATCACCCTGTCCTGGAACTGCTTGGAGACGATGTAGAACAGGATGATGTCCAACACCGTGCTCAGGTTCATCAGGAATGTGGTGAAGACCGCCCACGTGCTGTGACCCCCATCTATGCCCGTCCCCACCAAGCGGAGCACCAGGCACACGTGGAAGGGCACGAAGCACACCAGCACTTGTACGATCAGTGTGATGATGATCCGGATGGACTTCTGCTTCACTTTGGGCTTGAGCTTGGAGGTGCGTCCGTGGATCAGGTTGTCCACGATGACGACATAGCAGCCGATCATTATGGCTATGGGCACCAGGAAGAAGAAAATGAGTCGCACGAAGTTGACGGGGTTGTTGTGGCGCATGTGGATGATGTCTTGCATCTTGATGCAGGTGGTGAAGTTGGAGGCACGGTCGGGGTCGTCCTCGGAGAAGAGCAGGGGCACGGTGCTGCCCAGGGTCATGAGCCACACGCCGAGGCTCGCCACCACGGCCTTCGGGACGTTCCTCAGCTCTTTGCTGTGCTTCGGCTGGACGATGGCCATGTAGCGGTCCGCACTGATCAGAGCAAACAGCCACAGGGCCATGCAGGGGTAGAAGATGGTGAGGGCGGCGCTGATGCGGCAGAACAGGTCCCCAAAGGGCCAATAGTCCTGGTGGTGGTAAACCATTCGGAAGGGCAGCAGCAGGATGAAAGTGAGGTCCACAATCGCCACGTTTATCATGTAGACGGTGACCGAGTTCTTTTTCTTGGTGGTGAGAGAGAACACCCACAGAGCGGTGATGTTGACTACGACCCCTATGACGAAGACGAAAGAGTAGAAGACCAGGCCCGCGATGCGGTACTCCACCGACCCCTGCTCCGGCCGCACAGCGCCAGACTCCACAGACATGTTGGAGAAGTTTAGATCCAGCTTCATTCTGAAACTTACAGAGTACAGCAACATACGTGTTCATTTCACTTGAGCAATTCCTTTATCGTCATTTTTTCACTCTTTATAGCCCATTTGTTTTCATGATTGGAGCTGAATCCTGTTAATTCACTTATGTTGAAAGGTCGTGTGCTACTAGCTCCTAATGAGGAAAAAGTGATATTTTGGCTGCATAGGTGGTTTCTCTACATATACAAGTGTGGAATTGATTGAATATAAGATGGGTAGTTCTGTAATTTATTATGAGCTACAAAAATACAGGATTACTGATGGCAAGTTTGACAAATAATCAGTTCGATTTTAAGTTTCAAATTAGGAGGAGCAAGACAAGGTAATGCAACTTACTTTTGAACATTATGTAGAAGTTACTCCTCACGAGTCCACAAAGTTTGAAGTCTACAGAAAAAAAACAACCATCAGAAAGCATGATGAAAATGGAACAAAAGTACAGTGAAAGGTTCTCTGTTTTAAGAGAAAAAAAGAAGTGAAAGGATTGGGTTTCCCGGAGGTGACAAAGCCAGAGACCACGTCTATATGTGAACACATCTCTGTGTTTTACAGTTTGCACAACCTGCTGCTTGATAATTTGAATACCTATTTTTACATGCTGTGCAGCTGCACTGTGAGAGACAGAGGAAGAGAAACAGACCATGCCTGTCTAGATGTGTCATTAATTAAAAAGTCGCATAAACATGCAAACAGATAGCAAGCAAAAAGAAGCATTTACACATCACACAGAGTACAGAGTGGAATCATTTGTGAGGTGAACAATGTGGAAGTGAATGCTGTCTTGATGGTAAATCACGTGACTTCTGTGTCTGACATTTAAGCATTATTTATATAACAGTACTGTTCTGTCTGCGTGTGATCGTTACAAATCAGAAAAACTATTTATGTAAAGCTGCAGAATAATACAAATAAGTTTGTCAAGAAACACACACACACACACACAGACACATGAAGTGACTATAAAACAAGTCTGCCAAAATGACTTTTTTCCCGTCCGTCTGAAAGGTCGGACGGATCAGGTAGCCTTGCCTGAACAATAAAAGACTGCACTCACCACAGAAATCACACAAACATCTTGACAAGCTCGCGCCAACAGGTTTATGAAGCGGCGCAGGGCGATTTATCGGAGCACTCGGCCTGAAAAAAGAACAGGGAAGTTGAATGCCTTTTTTCTTAAAGGGTAATGTGATAGAAACGGTGGCTGGGCTGAACAACGGCGTAAAGCCCCCAGCCACTTCCTGTGCAGTGTACTTTCGCTACTTCAGATTCCTTTACAGTATCCACGTAGTCGGAACACAAAGGGCTACAGCTTTTCCACAGTCTGCAATTACAACCCCCTTAAAGAAAATGATGTGCCATTAGAAGTGGGAGTGTGTTTGGCAGGCAGAGAGATGGCAGATTTAGGGCGAGTTATTGATTGGAAAAGTGGGGTCTGTCACAGCACATTAGTTCTCAGGGGAGTAATCCACAGCAGGTTGCTGTGAGAAGCATCTGCTGCTGGAGAGAAGTAATTAAAAACAGGATGTTGAGGCAGTTGCCATATAAACAGGAAATAAGACGGCGGTAATAGACACTTCACGCTGATGCTGTGAGATGGTTTTACACCACGTCGACTTAATGGATGCAAAGCGCGTACCTCAGGTGAAAAAGCTCAAGGTCAGGCCGGACCCGGATTGAATACAGATTAATGTGTGTGTGTGTGTGTGTGTGTGTGTGTGTGTTAGCTGGTGACTACTATGAATTGGGACATTTGGCTTGGAGACATTGTGCAATCCAAACTTCTCCTAACTGGTACTTTCCATTCCCATTATAGAGCTTGTGAAACAGAGACTACGTCCACACTTTCCCACGACTTACAGCACAACGTTTCCTCCTTCGTGCTGTCTGGTTTACCCCTCCATTAAAAAACAAAGGTCACATCTATCCTTCACATATTTAGTTTTTGATGATGAACTTACTTCCCTGCTTACTACATTATTTATTGTTTTTATCACGGTGTTTTGTACTGGAAGCTGCTCATTCGGTCTAATTCTTATTCCCAGGAAATAACTCTCTATCTGCTTGTCCTCTCGATGTGTCTTAAAAAATCTCATGCCAGATGGCGCTTTGTGTTCATTGCAATATGTTGTTATGACAACAGTCTGTGCGATGTTTTCCTCTCTTTGATACTTGTCATGTGGCTGCCTCAGTAAGTCCTCTGCTCCATAATAAATCATTGGTCTTTATTATTCGCCTGTATATATAAATATATATATATAAAACTATATGAGTTTATTTATTCTGACAGGTATCTATCTTCTGTCTTTTTGCCCTTCCCTGAAATCATTTTGTGTTATACTCTGCCATTCTTGTTTAATATCAACCAAACAAAGATGAATTGATACTGTTGTGTACACCTGTCAATATTTAGATCCGGTATAAACTGCCTGTGAAGAGTCCATTTAACTTCCTGTTACCGGCACCACTTTACCCTGCTTCACACTGCCCTCTAGAGGCCGCAGACAATCACTGCACAGGTCGTCAGAGGTTTAAGCACAAGTCAGTATTATAGAGGTATAATATCATGTGTTAGATATTTTAACAGTAGCAAGTTTTTTCCAAACTGTTTTACTTTTACTTTTCCAGTACAAAATAGCTTAGAATTGTATCTAAGTTATTGTTTTATGTATTGTTCTATCGGTATGCCCCATTTTTTCATATTGTCCGTCTTTCTCTCTCTCTCACTGGCTTCTTTCTTTTTAAAAGTTAAAGACCCCCTCCAGTCGTTCTTTGAAAGATAAAAATAAGTACTCGACTTTGATTAATAATGTGTGTGCACGTCTTAAAGGGCCAGCGTGTGGCATTCAGGGAGATCTATTGCAGTCTGATGGCAGTTTGTTTGTGAAAAAAAACAAAACAAATTTTCCTTTTTTTGTGTGACCAATGAATGTCATAGGTTTAAGCAAAAAAAACACTTAGTTTGGTTTAGGAGAAATGTCATGAATACCTCGGGACATGAACACCGGTCTCATGGTTGAAAGTCCTGTGTTTGTTTGACCCATCAGTTGATTTGGTCTGCAAACTCATCGCTATAGTTGCCAGAAAATCCTTCTTACTGGACCTTTAAACTCACTTTTACAGTGAGCAGAGAAACTTTCCCCCTTCAGCAGATGAATGTGAAACATTGTTTCAAACTCTGCACGATGAAGGTCTGAGTGAAGTTACAATAGAGCTCTGAACTCATTTTCATGTGGATACATTGCGCTGCTAGATTCTCCGATGCTTCCAGCCCATCGCTTTAGAACAAGCGCTTTCCTTTAATCCCCAAAAGAAATCAGGCGACAGAAGAAAAGAGATGAAGCAAATGGCAATTATACGTGTGAGATACAGTGTTCATTGCAAAGCTGGTGGCTAGACTATCAGCAAGGGACTTATTTCAGGAAATTGAAATGACCAAATATAAAATAAATCTTATGAGGAGGTCAATTTGCAAATAAACATACAACACTACCCTGTAGAAAATAGTGAAAATTCATCACAATTTCTTAAAGCCGGAGGGGAAGTTTTCTAATGTCTTGTTTTGGTCCAAGCAACAGTACAAACCCAAAGATATATCATTTATTATCCAATAAGAGAATGAAAGGCAGCAGATGCTCAGTGTGGGTTGGATAATGCATGTGTCAACTTCTGCCTTTTCGGACATAATGTTTATTTATTTATTTACTTACTTATCATTTTATTTATTTATTTATTCTTTGAATTTATTCATTCATTTATTTACTTATCATTTTATTGATTTATTTAATTTATTTAGAATTTGCTGGATATTTTTTACAACCGGGTAATGTTTGACGTTTCTGCTTTAATGACTTTAATTAATCGATTAACAACACAGTTCCTGTCGTTGATTGCCCGTCCCATTGCAGCTGCAGTTCCCTGCTCTAGTATCGTACTGTGGTTACACAGCAGCTTTGAGCTCATGTTTCCACAACAAGCAGAAGTGCTAAACTGTATTTTGCTGAGAGTAAACACCCATATTGCTCTGTGGTTTTGTGGGAGGCTCGGCGGTGGCTTCGCTGGTCGTTGAGCTTCACCATCAGCGTGAAGAAATTGACTCTGCTGAACTCTGTCTTCACCTGTGCCTTGTTTCCGCGCCATCTGTTGTTGAGGCCTTGCGGCTGTATTGAGTGTGATCACACACGGAGAAGGGTTTTACCTGCTGTTCTTTCCCTGATGCTTTACGAAGTGTCTGTGATTCAAAATGATATTTTCCGACAAGGGATTTGTAAATATATAACAGTCGAATATTAATTTGAGCCGTCCTTATCATAATGACTGTTATGGCGAGCATGCTGAGCATCTGTAACGAAACTAAGAGCAAAATGAGTGGGCTGTGTTATGTCTGTAAATGACTTCCTCAAAATCCAGAACTGTGAGCAAACCTGTTGCAAAATACTAACAGTATTGTCCAACATCCAAAAGAGCATTGAAAAGCAAGAATATAAATCAGCAACATAATACATAACTACATCACCAGGGAATCAGCATATGCACCACCCACACCTGATGCTCAGAGTCGATCCACAGTATGTGTTACTGATGTTACTCTACATCACACTTCTAGAGCTTCCTATTAACAGTAGAGGCCTGCTTATGATGGGGTGTTAAACCAGCCGAGATGTTCCCCCATGAATCACGTTCATATTCACTGCACGGTTCTGCAGTGCATGATTTGCATCGGCTGCCAACGTACAGCGGAAGCAGTGTGGCCTTTAGTGTAAAGTAATGTGAAGCTGTTGAAAAGACTTGTAACACATCAGGCGTCTCATGCTAGAGATCGTTTGGCTTTCTGCTACAGACCAACAAGTTGTTTTTCTAAAACGTTGTTTTATGTTGTTTGCCATAACCGTGGTCTGTATCCTGAAACACCTTAACCATACTAACCATTTTAGAAACTGTTGGCAGAAACATCCAATATCACGGTTTGGTCTCTTCTGCACCTTGATAGCTTTTTGTATATTATATATAAAATTAGGACCAATATTGTGTACATATTATCTTGCATCCAAGTTATACTATAGTACATTTTGAAAGGGGAGCACCACCTAAATGTAGAATTATAATGTTATTTCCATTGCCTCGGAATGTTCAATCAATATTAGTGAACATGAGCTGCTGTCTCTCAGAGAAAGAAACTGCAGAAGGAAGTCTCACACCTGTGTCATCAAGGTCAAAGTGTGGAGCTGCTCCATAGACAATGAATGGTCGAATGACTTTGTTCTTTTTCTCTTTTATACCCAAATGAGCTTGATTGGATTGTAATGTTGTCCGTTGTGAAACATATCGTATCATATACTGTCTATGGAGCAGCTCCTCACTTCTTGATGGCATCACACATTTGATTTGTATCACTCTATAGTTTTGGGATTTAGGTGAGAGTTGTTCATCTTTACAAATATGTTTGCACCGTCTTAGTCAACAGGAATAACATGTAAGAATTTTGAAAATGTAACTACACCTGCCATGTTTCAAAAATGTAATTATGGTGTGTACATTTTTGGTGGCGTCAGTGGAGTTGAATTGAAATGACCACAGGCCCCAAAATGGATCATTGAGGAACTCCCTTGGTTGACCCATCTGATGTTATATCGTGACCTTCTAAGCAAATTCTGGGAAATATGTTCACCCTTAATAAGTAACATTCTAAAAGTTGGATCAGATCGAACAAGCAGGTTCCCTGTTAACAAAGTGCAGCGGGTGGGGTTTCAAGGTACAGTGGTTTTTTTTAATCGTGTGCAACATATCAAGATATGCAGCATTGCACCAGCAAAGAAGACTGCAAGCTAGTACACATGGATGCAAACAATGCTGGATTCAAAGTACTTACAAATTTGGCTCAGCAAATGTTGAATGAGGAATGAAATGCACTCAGCACATTTGTTAGACCTCCAGAATGCACACATTGCATCATGGTGAATAGCACTGCATGTAAACATAACTTCTGTATGTTCACAAGAAAAACTCTGCAGGGCCCCTTAAATTAAGTGACATCATAGACCACACTTTCATCACAAGGACATTAATGATAAAACAGACAAACATGTGGTGGTTTTCCCACCAATTAAGGTTAATTCAGTTGGCAGGCAGTTGAAATAATGAGTACACTTTCCTGAGGTTTTACAATGTGCTGAACTGAAACGTGAGGCAGAAACAACCTGAGATTGTGAGTCTGAATTGGTTTTGGAATGAAGCTCATGTTTGCTTCTACCTTAACACCTCAGTTCATAAAAGTAACACTGTGAGGATGGGATCAGATGTGAGGTCATTGTCCGGTTGCAAATATTACACTGTTGCTTCTCATTTAAGTACACTGCTTCCCTCTTCACACACTGTACATGAGCTAAGCTTTCACTACTTTTCTAGTCCATAGGAATTTAAATGTGGGTATGACTTGATGTCAACTCGACTGTCCACCTCCGACACGCTCTGCTTCATGCTCATACTCGTCAGTGCTCAAGTCTTTTCGGGCAGGAGACTATAGCCTCCTTTCTTTCCATTGCTCCAGTAATCTCTGCTCTCCTGAGAAATTCACAAATACTAATAAGAAAATATGTAAACACAGGAAGTGCTGGAATTTCATTCTGTCGCTCTGTTGATGTTCTTTAAAAAAAAAAACTTTCCTTATGTAAACAGATTTAGTCCATAATAGCTGGATTTATTTTGGATCCAGATGCTTGGAGTCCCTGGTGGCATAAGTGAATCTTCTTCAAGCGTAAAAGGTCCTCGCCTCTTGTGTAACTCTTGGTGCCTCAGTCCTTCAGTTACTCTTCCTGGTGAAATCTCCTCTCTGTGAGTCTCTCGCTGGCGGATCCAAAAGTACAACTGTTGAGTTGGATCTTGTTGCCGTCTATAATATCTTTGGAGGAGCCTTCGGGTGACGTCCTCACAGCACTGGAGAAGGACATGCTGACGTGCAGCTTCAGCAGCTTCCGGAGTTTCCTCTTGTAGCCCTTGCAGGCGAAGAAGTAGATGAATGGATCCAGGCAGGAGTTGAGGTTCATCAGGCACACGGTGATGTGCAGCGACACCTGGAAGGCCGTGAGATCGGCGCAGTCGGGGCTCGACACCAGCTTGCGGATCATGTACTGCAGGATGTCGATGTGATAAGGGCTGAAGCAGACGATGAACACCAGGGACACGCAGCAGATCACGCCGATGGCCTTTCGGCTCCGGCCGGACTTTTCCGTCAGATGGTTGCTCTTGGCGGAGAAGTGGAGTTTGGAGCACAGGACGGAGTAGCACACGAGTATGGTCACCACGGGCACGACGTAACCCAGAAAGACGGCACCGATCAGTATGGTGGCAACGTGGTCGACCTTCTCAAAGTTGGGGTACTCCATGCAGGTGATGAAGCCATCGGGTTCCACGTTGGTCATCGGCATGCCCACGAGGGGGAGGGTCTGCGCCAGGACCAGCAGCCACACGCCGACGCAGATGTAGCGCACGTTGCTGATCTTCCGGAGCCGGGCGAACGGCAGAGGCAGGACAACGGCGATGAAGCGGTCCACGCTGAGGCACGTCATGAAGTTGACCCCGGCGTAGGTGTTGATGTAGAAGATGAGTCCCGAGATCTTGCACAGCGCCTCGCCCAGAGGCCAGTGGAAGCCCAGGGCGTAGTAGAGGATCCTCAGGGGCAGGGAGAGGGTGAAGAGGATGTCGGAGATGACCAGGTTGAGGGAGTACAAGGTGGTGGAGTTCATCTTCTTCAGATTGGGACGGATGACATGGAGGGCGAGGCTGTTGCCGAGCAGCCCCACCAGGAACACGACAGAGTAGAAAAGAGGGATGAGGACCCTGGCGTAGTCCCGGTGGGCGTACAGGGTGTCACAGGTGGTCTTGTTAGAGTAATTGTTGGGGGATGACAAGGCGAAGGTCACAGGCGCAGCAGTAGAACCCATCTTGATGTTTTTGGAACCAGTAACTGCAAATAAAAGGAAAAATAAAATATGAGACATTTATTTCATTGTGCTATTTTTTTTTCTCTCTTTCCTCTGATCCAAAATATGTGTTTTCAAAGGAAACTAAATCGGAGGTGTCAAGCAACGAAACACTGAGCCTATGCCTATGTTGAAATGAAACTCTGTCAAGATCTTGCTTTCAAAAAGGAAGTAAGAGAAGTTACAGTATTTGTCATTACTCCTGCCAGTTTCGTTAAAGTATAGAACCTGAAAATGTCTGTAGTAATAGAAGTGTAATGAATTCTAAGATGATGTTAAAAACAAAACATCCTTTTGATGATTTCACCACATATCGAAGGGTCCGATGAAGAACGCACAAGGGGGACATGACTTTAATTTAGTTTTGAGCAGTTTCAGTGAACTCTCAGCTGATTTACCAGCAAAAACCCCAGAGCATAAGGCATACACAAAAACATGAAAGAACATAGAATAAAGGGAAGGAGAAGTGGGCTAGAAGTCCAACGACAGAAGTCCCTGGTGTTCCACTCACATGTCCACAGTGTGCGTCACGAGTCCTGTGAAAGAGAAACGTTTTCTCTGTGGTGTGTGGTGCCACCTTGTGGTTCTTTTTGAGCAAAGCCCAGCAGACACCAAACTTGTCTATTTCGTCAGTCACTGTCACTCACCAAGACTTTGCACAATCAAGTCTTCACATCTTTTAAAACAAAAGGTGAAAGTTCAAGTAGTACAACAGGGTACAAGTCAGATGTGATTTCATCAGGTGTCTGACTGAAGCGGGAAAGGATCTGTCCTGTTTTCACTTCTCATTGGGCTTGTATATGAAGACACAGCTTATCATTTGAAGGGTATGAGATCATTTTGAGTACATTTCCAACCTGTTTATGAGAATAAAGGATTTAAAGATACAGTAACCGTGCTCCCCTGGTTGACTCACAGGACATAGCTGTTGTTTTCGTGCCGTTTGCCGCTAAAAGTGACATGAAGGAAGTCTGTGAACAATAACTCGGCATGACTGGCATTCTGAATACAGCTGCAGCACTCTCACACTTATTCTGCATTAAAAAAAAAAAAGCTGTGTGTTGAGAGACGTCCTTGTCTATGAGGAAGTCAGCTTCCCCAGGGTGCTCTGCCTTAGAATGGCAGACCGTTGGAAAGTCATAGTGTTGGAGCCAAAATTATAACCCGCTCTGCTGGAGCGCATGATGCAGCGGAGACACACGCTTCCTGGCTCATTAGCACAAGTGAAGAAAAAAAGAATCACTATTTCTAAAATGCCTTTTTTTATCCAAATGAAGTTATACACATACATTTAACAATCTGTAAATTAATCTTTGTTTTACGTCAAGAATATGCTCTGTACCTTTCCAGTAACACTCGAGCTGTTGTGAATGTGGTTTGCCTGTTAACCGTGGGTGTCGTAACTCAGATTGATTGCTTTCACTCTGGTGTAAATGTGTATTTCTAGCACCGAATTTCCTTCAGAGAAGAGCAAGCTTTTCATTTTTTTCCACAAGACAATATTAATTATGTTTAAAGTACAGAGGATATAGTTTATAAGGTTTCATGTAGTAGATGTCTGAGTCTGGAATACGATACAACCTCTCTCACAACGTAAATACATCACAAGCCAAACTGACACAGCTCTATGTGTCACCCACGTTCACTTCACACGCGAGGTCGTGTCACCAGGAACGGTTCATTCTGACCTTCAAAAACAACACAGTGTGTGAAAGGGAACCTACCTTCACAGATGGAATATGTTTTCCTCTTTGCCTGAAGTCATACGGATCCAGAAGACATGACACTTCTGTTGCAAAGCTTATCTCAACTAGAAGGGATGTCCTGACAGCACTACCACGAACTCTGTCCTGTACGAGAGCAGCATGACAGTCAGTAATCAAGATCTGCACAAGTAACCATAGTGACAAAATATCCTCCCTCTCTCTCTCTCTCTCTCTCTCTCTCTCTCTCTCTCTCTCTCTCTCTCTCTGCCAACATGTGTGCGTGTCTCTCCGCCTCTCTCAGTTTTGCATAACCTTTCAAACTTTCTTTCTGTCAGCACACACTTTTGAAACACTTACTGATTGCAAATGAGATAAATCATGTGACACACTGACGTGTGTAATATGTCATTTAGCCTTAGTTGATTGATAAAGCTGAGGGTGTGGGGGGGGTTGAGCCATCTGTTTGTGTGCGTGACATATATTGGGAAAGGAAAATCTAGGTTTCATAAAGCGTGCCATGTGTGTGTGTGTGTGTGTGTGTGTGTGTGTGTGTGTGTGTGTGTGTGTGTGCTCTTTGGAGGATGTGGCTTCAGCTGTACAGACAAGATCGTCCAGAGTTGCTTTTGTTGGCCACCCATCTGGTTTTATTCTTATGAAGACACTTCTGCTAATACTAATACTAATTTACAAATGTTGCGCAATAAACACTTCACAATTCTCTCTCTCTCTCTCTCTCTCTCTCTCTCTCTCTCTCTCTCTCTCTCTCTCTCTCTCTCTCTCTTCAGTTTCTGATCAATTCGCCTTTTTGTTGTAGACAAATGAGTGGCAGCGAAATGAGGAACTTCCCCATTGCTCCAGAAGCACCTTTGTTTTGATGTCTTGAGCTCAGAATGACTTTCAGAAGAGAAGAGCCATGTGACTCATCTCTCTCTAGATGATGATTTCTTTTGAAAGAAATAATAATGATTTGCTTTCAGACACAGAGTATCAGGTGTTAGCTGTAGGCCTACTGATTGCAGGTGTGATGAGATTTGTTCTGCCCCAAATCAGCGGTGACTTCCTGTGGTTAAAGCACACCGATGAGTATGAAAGCTGAAAGCAAAAAGCCGATGGTTTAAGATGTAAGTGTGTAGCAGCGTACTGTCGCTTTGGAGTGTGAGATCAGAGACCATTTGAAATGTAAGATGTGGTCAAGCCTTGCGATATTGCAGGCAAGAAAATGAGCAGAAGAAAATGTGTTATTAGGTGAAGATTCCGCCCTCAATATGTGGATCACGGGTTGCTGAGCATATAAGCTTTGTGTACAAAATGCTGCCCTGTGGTTTTCACACCTCTCAATTTCTTCCGCCCTTCTGAGTACCGCTCAGTAGAAGTGTTCCTTTCCAGCTGCAATCAAGAGAAATACAAAAAAAAGTAAAAAATTAAGTTATTAAGAATTGTGCCAATATTTAAATGCTGTTCGACAAAAAATATGTATGTATACAAGCATCATATTGTGTTTGTTTTTTTTATTGACCACAACCTTCCTCTGTTCAAAACAAGTCCGGCGGCGAGGCAGAGGAAGCAGCCTGACTTCCTCATAGCCTCGCCTTGTGGGTCTGACTCACTGGGCATCAGACGGCCGGATCACACCGACCGCTGACAGACGGCCGACACGGTGCTCTGCCACGGCTATTCATAGAAGACAATGGGGCTGAAAACCAAAGGGCCACTTACGGAGTCTTTACACTCTGTCCCTGTTGAAATGGGGATGAAGATATAAAACAATGATGATGATAAAAAAGCAAAAAATAATTATATAAATGTACAGAAACCGTGAGAGAATTGGCAGATCAGAGCATTTGATAGGAATCAGTTATTTGCACATCCTGTGCATAATAAAGGAAGTTATGAGACAAAAAACATCTAAAAAGGAAATCCTCCGTATCTGTTGAAATATACCGTTATCTGCCATTTATGCTCTAATGCAGGGGTGGCCAACCAGTCAGAGACCAAGAGCCACATTTTTTACTGTGTTACTGCAAAGAGCCACATCATACACATGGGCACACATGAACATCACCCTATCCCTTCCTCACACACACACATACCTTTGCTCAGCCAGATTTATTGTAAATGTCACACACCAACATGATAATGACAGAAATGGACTCCTAAGACCACAGGCCAGTCATTTTCAACAATGAACATTGTGTGCACTGTCTCACACAGACAAACTCTCAGTTCAACCAAGTCCACAAACAAAAATATAATAATTTACAATAGTGTTTTTCTTTTACTATGCATGTTACTTAGTGGGACTTCTGGCATTCCTTGCCTTGAACAATCCTCTTCAAATCTGGCTTGTATTCCGTTGTTGCCACTCGAAGCAATTCTTTCACATGGGTGTCAGTCAGAACAGATCGATGCTTTGATTTCACGTGTTTCAGGGTAGAAAACACAGACTCGCAGACGTATGTTGACCCAAACATTAACAGTATCTTAAGCGCAGCCCGTTTGACATTGGGGTATTTTTTCATTGGCACACTTTTCCAGAACTCAATGGTCCCGTCCCTTAAAGCAGGTTTGAGTTGGTCCTCCTCACAAAGATCGATCATCTCCAACTCAGCCGCATCCTCATCTGTGACTAGCGGGGCTTTCAAACAGTCCGTCTCGGCGTTAAATGGGTCGACGAGGAACGTAATCTGTGGCCGCACATGCGCGTTTGACGAAAATACCGTATTTAACTCAAGCGAAGCGAACACGCACATTAAAAAAACACAAATACAAACTTCGATATGAACGTAAGAGCCGCATGAAACGGCTCGGGAGCCGCGGGTTGGCCACCCCAGCTCTAATGTATATGTTTCTTGGAGGACGATTAACCTTACAATAACTGTAATATAGTGCTTTGGTATTCCCCTATCATACACTGCTGTTTCTTTTGTTCTATGTATTTAAGACTTCTCTTACGGCTCTTACTCTGTGTGATTTTACAGCACGGATATATTTTCCCAGTTTGATCACACTGCTGACTGGAGGATAATAAATCTCAGCGAGACCTTCGCTCTCTGGTACTAAGATGAGAATATGAGGCTCTTGACGTTCAACCGATCAATTCAATTGCAGACTCCTTTACCAAAAACAACAACGTTAGGATTATGTACAGTGCCCTTTAAAGTAGCACCATCTTGGACACCATATTTCATGAATGCAGTTTATGCGTTCACAGCGTGCAGATGGTATAAAGTTGCGTTCTCACGATGATGAATAGTGTTTGCAGTGTGATAGTGGGCCTCTCTCCTGTTGTTCAACACGTGGTTAAGATAAGATTGCAACAGTTGACAGGAAACTTCTGTGGTATTCAGAAAAAAAGAAGAAAAAAAAAGCATTGGTTGGGCAACACAATTGACATCAAAACGCCAACAATTGACATTTTACAGCTCTCTGGTTTTATTTGACATTTGATGATTAGAAAGTTGCAATAGTGTTTATGGTAGACATATCAACACATCTGTAAGACGTTTAACAGAGTACTTCTGCAGTTTTACAACCGTCAAATTATAGTAAATAACCTTTTTCAAAATAACTCTTTCTGTTTTTCATTTTCACTTTCAGTCTAGCAAACAGCAGAATTTAGATTTGGACCAGAATTCTGACCAAATGATGCATAATTTGTGCTGTAAGGTCAGAATGTGTCGGACAGTGACACCTTTGTGCTGTGTTGGCTCTGCACTCCGGTACACTAGATTTACAATAAAACAATATTCATGGCTGATTCAATGAACTGTGCAGACAGACACTGATGGTCTTGATTGATGGCCTGAGGTGCCCCAGCCCCTTAATGGTTAAAAGAGCTGAGGGGGGTTCCCCTAAAACAGATATCAACACTGAAAATTAAAGACAGCACTTTAACCTCACAGTCACAGTTTCATTTAAAATCCAATGTGTTGGAGTACAGACCCAAAACCAATGAAAAAACACTGTCCTAAAAGTCAGAAACGCTCTATAGAAGTCATGTGATTACAGTGACCTTTTTACTGAGGATTAGTTGGAACGAGCTCCTGTTACAGCAGAGGACGTGTTGTAATGATTACATTGTGGCCTAATATCAGGCCCGCTCCAAAGGCCATATGTTGTCTGTACCATCTCATATGTCACTTTGAATAATGACCCCAACAATACATTTGGATGGTAGAATTTGGAGTACATTTAAAGTATCACATGTTCAGAATTATACTCTTCTCCTCGATGCACAATACATAGTATCATAAAACCAGGCACCTCTTCTCAGACTCACAGTGTCCTCTTCTGGCTAGAAACGAGTACTGCAGCTGTTGAGGTTCTGCTCATTCACTGTGCGGGTTCAACAGGAACAGAATAGGTGAAAGATGTGCACTTGTTTAGAACAACAGTTTAGAACAGTTGTGCTGTAACTTCGTCACAGGATGGCAGCAATGTGTTTACTGCTTCGTCAGATTCCCCTTCAAATAAATTCATAACAGCATTGCAGACAAAAGCTCTTTTACTAACTACAGTTAACTACATGGAATTTAAACAGATACTATACACTGCAAGTCCATTGTCATCTAAAAGATAATAAATATTGATGGAAACCATATTAAATATGCACAAAAATCTCAGAAATATTGAATCTTGAATGAAATTAAAATGATGAGAAACAAAAGAACAGAACATTGTATTGTATGTAGCTGTACTTGTAACAGTTGTATTTATCTGATACTAATACTAGCTTTTTAAAGATATATTAATACATTATTTTTTCATTTCTGTTATTGGGAAATAAATGTCAATATCTCCTTTTTCTCTAACTTGTCTAAAATCCTATGTACATAGCAACTAAGATAAAGCACAAAGATAAAAGATTAACCCGCACATATATTAACTTAAATTTCTTCTTTGAACCATTGGGTCTGCCCCACCACCACAACGCCATCGCCATGATGGGATTGTCATTTTGGTTGTCGCTCATCTTCTTTTTTTTCTCTCTAAAGAAGACATTTTTATGCGACGGACAATTAACTTTCATGAAATGAAAACACACTGAAAGGATTAAAGTTGTAAGACAGAAACACGGCAACTTGACCGAACAACGCCGTGGTAGCAACCTGTCAATAACAAGGTAGCCCTGCCCTAAAGCATACCCTGCTTTTTTTATTTACTAAATGAACATCATGCTGTATTGAAGAAGACGTGAAACAAGCGATTGAGACCATAAACTCATGTTTACAATGTCCATCCATCAAACCAACCATTTTCTAACCGCTTATCCTGTTCAGGGTCGCGGGGGCTTCACTTCAGTATTGGCTTCACTTGTTGTTGTTCGATTGTGACAGCAAAGGTTAGAGTTTCTTGTCCCGTCAACCAGCAGTTAATGTTGGCTTAAAACACATTGTAAAAAATGTTTAGCATATCAAACATCATATGGTACTTTTTACATTAAGGGACAACTGCCGTTTAAACATAGAAATACCATAATCATCTCTCAATTTACACGCACACAACTTGAAATAAACTTGCTGTCCTTAAAATGACATGCTTCTTACATACACATGACATTTCCGTATCAGAACCTTTTAAAAATACCTGAATATGAATGGCAGACTCACCGAATATGTAACATTAAAGGCTTGACTCCATGCACATGTCTCCTTAATCTTCATACGAAACATTTAGATGGAAGACTGTTAATGCCTCAATGAAAACAAACCAAACACAGAAATAAAACCAGAATGCATATTTATATTTGATGGCAGCCATGGCAGACGGTCTTTCACATTAAAACAGTTTCCTGTAGGCCAGCCGGCTGGACGGACTCCAGTATTGACTGCACATTTAGTAACATTTGTGATTGACTATCTGTAGCTAGAGACAGATTGCGACGCTGTAGGCCAGGGGTGGCCAACCAGTCAGAGACCAAGAGCCACATTTTTTACTGTGTTACCGCAAAGAGCCACATCATACACATGGGCACACATGAACATCACCCTATCCCTTCCTCACACACACACATACCTTTGCTCAGCCAGATTTATTGTAAATGTCACACACCAATATGATAATGACAGAAATTGACTCCTAAGACCACAGGCCAGTCATTTTCAACAATGAACATTGTGTGCACTGTCTCACACAGACAAACTCTCAGTTCAACTAAGTCCACAAACAAAAATATAATAATTTAC
The DNA here is from genome assembly GCF_910591455.1 of Pholis gunnellus. Classification (NCBI taxonomy): domain Eukaryota; kingdom Metazoa; phylum Chordata; class Actinopteri; order Perciformes; family Pholidae; genus Pholis; species Pholis gunnellus. The sequence goes on from NC_136539.1 coordinate 4,221,059, forward strand.
AATAGTGTTTTTCTTTTACTATGCATGTTACTTAGTGGGACTTCTGGCATTCCTTGCCTTGAACAATCCTCTTCAAATCTGGCTTGTATTCCGTTGTTGCCACTCGAAGCAATTCTTTCACATGGGTGTCAGTCAGAACAGATCGATGCTTTGATTTCACGTGTTTCAGGGTAGAAAACACAGACTCGCAGACGTATGTTGACCCGAACATTGACAGTATCTTAAGCGCAGCCCGTTTGACATTGGGGTATTTTTTCATTGGCACCTTTTTCCAGAACTCAATGGTCCCGTCCCTTAAAGCAGGTTTGAGTTGGTCCTCCTCACAAAGATCGATCATCTCTAACTCAGCCGCATCCTCATCTGTGACTAGCGGGGCTTTCAAACAGTCCGTCTCGGCATTAAATGGGTCGACGAGGAACGTAATCTGTGGCCGCACATGCGCGTTTGACGAAAATACCGTATTTAAGTCAAGCGAAGCGAACACGAACATTAAAAAAACACAAATACAAACTTCGATATGAACGTAAGAGCCGCATGAAACCGGGCAAAGAGCCGCATGCGGCTCGCGAGCCGCGGGTTGGCCACCCCTGCTGTAGGCTGTGAAAACGGATGCTTTTAATCTTCTTGGCTGAATTATCTGTAAGTGTAGACAGCTAAGTTAACTGAGCTAAGTTAACTGGTTTTAGCTAGCTAGCGTTAGCTTACAGTAAATAGCTGGGCTAATGGAGAAACGCCTTAAGTGCTGAACGTGAGACTACAGGATATAAGCTAACTTCTAGTCATTTAAAAATAAATAACTTTTGGGAACAAAAGTTGTTCCCCCCTTTTGGTGATTTTCCCGAAATGTGGCTCTTCTCTGTGTTGTTAGAACAAGAGTGACAGTAAGAGCTGAATTGTTATGTCTAAAAACAAAAATTCCAATAGTGATCAGTTTTCAACAGCAAAACAACCGTCACAATGACGGAGGAAAACAGGAGGCACGGCCTGGTCGTGACAAAATTCTCAAACAAGCTGTATATTTGGTGAAATGATGGTGAAAATATGGCATACAGATGGACAGTGAAGAAATGGATTATGGTGTGGAGTGAATCAAACACGTATCCCATTTAAACAGGATTCAGCTCTGGGTTACTGCAAGCACTGGACGACTCCTGACTCCTCCTCATGGGGGGCACAGACGACTAGAAGAGGGCGTTGGCAGGCCATGTGAAGACCACAATGCAACAGAATACAGTTTAAAAACAGGAGCTGACAGAGGATGACAGGCTGAGAAGCCACAGACCGACACTATCCAGTGTTAGAAAGTGCAAATGTCGTTTTCCAACAAGCAGCTAAGGATGTGCATCAACCACATAGGGCTGGACCTGAATATTTGATTATTCCGTTATTAAGCAGTCATTAACATGGGACTAATGGTCTATAATCTAATGATAAATATTACAAATTCAAAGAGGGGTTTTCCATAGTGTTTGGAGTCAAAACCAAGAGCCAATCAACTCTTTGATTAGGCGACAGCCAACCGATTCCCATCATGCCCTAGGTTCTAAAATCTATGGCCGCTCCTTTCTCGTGAGGTTATCGTTGCCTTCGTGTTCATGGCGTCAGAGCAACTCAGATCAGGCAGCAACCTCGGGTTCTGAAAGGTGAAGCCGATGTCTGTTTAATCTACGACTCCTCGGGTTGTTGAAGAGAATTGTATAGAAGTCTATGAGAAAATGACTCTACTTCTCTCTTGATTTATTACCTCAGTAAACATCGTAAACATGAGTTTATGTTCTCAATCTCTAGTTTCAAGTCTTCTTCAATACAACATGATGTTCATTTAGTAAATGATGGTCCATTTAGAGTCAAACAGACCATAAAACAGGGTATGCTTTAGGGCGGAGCTACCTTGTGATTGACAAGGGGCTACCAGAGCCGTATATGGCGTCTCTGCCACGGCCTGTCTAACATGTAAAATTGGTGTTCCGGACGGGGAGTCGAGGCGCTCCCTTTGGATCAGAACAAATTGACAAATACATCATGTACAATAACATCGAAACGCATCAGTAATCATTCAAACCAATACAACCCCTTCATGACACAATTTGTGCCGTGAATTACTTTCTATGCAAAATCACAGGGCACCATTTCCAAAAACGCAGGAAGTGTTAAATTTAAATATGGCTCTCTGCGTTACGAACAGAGAGAGTGCACCTGCTTAAATTTGTCAGACGCACACACAAGCAGCAGCCCGACCACAAGATGTGGGACCCAGCTGGAATGAGGCCCGTGAGGGGTAGCAGGAAAGGTGGGTGAGGAAGCGGCGACAATGTTCATCTACGCACACCCACACAGAACTCAGATGTGGGTATGAAAGAGAGATGTGTGACAGGGTTTCATTTTGGCGTACCCAAATTTCTTGCATAATATGTAGCTATGGGGACTATATGAAACAAGTATTTTCGTAATAACAGAGCACGCGTTACAGATGTATTTATTAGCAGCTTCAGTGTCCAACAATAAACTAATTACCCACTTACACACGACTTGGTCCGCATATGTGTTTCTCTACAAAAAGGAAGCGAAAGTTGCCGTTGTACTGCACAAAAAATGTTACAGAAAAAAGCTTATTTGTGAAAGTGAGGACATTTCCTCCCCCTTACACTGATTCAAGCAGAATTCATTTTTACATTACTTTATGACACTACTGTATCACAGACGCATGTTAACAAGAAAAGCAATAAGATATCATGTAAAAACAGAAATATAATAGATATAGAAAAAAATAAATCATACAGTGTTATCAACCAAACATCATTGTTATTAACACTTATACAAGGTTTGTTTGTTATATTTAGCAAATTTGGTGTTGCATTTGAATGTTTATCCACTGCATATGAACATGCCACATATCTCAAGTGAAAGACTTGTCATTTCCACAGACAGAGGGACTAAAGTAGGCCTTAAAGTAGGTCTTCTCTGTGACACTGGTTGTGTATCTCCTGTAAAGCTGAGCTGTGGTTTCTCTCAGGTGTTGTGCTGCTGTTCTCAGCTGTCATTTTGGAGGAGGCGGCGGAAGTATACAGATAGTCCTTGAACAGACTCAGCACCCGCTTCTTGTAGGTCTTAATGGCAAAGAAGTAGATGACTGGGTCCAAGCAGCAGTTGAAGTTCATGAGCGAAACTGTGATCTGCAAGGGAGAAGGTAAATCATGAGGAGTCAAAATTGACGGGGAATCGTTCGACAATCAAACGAAGGAGCACCGGTCCTACCTGTAAGGACACCTTAAAGGCCCTCAGTTCCTCGCACGTTGCCTGGTGGTGTATCTTTCTGGACATAAACTGCATGACGTTGAGGTGGTAAGGGCTGAAGCACGCGATAAAAGTGAGGAGGATGAGGAGAATGATGGTGTTGACCCTGTGATTCCTCCTTGATCGACCAGTCACGGAGTTCTGCTTGGCCGCAGCTCGCAGCTTCAGGTTGATCTTGGCGTAGCAGCCGGCGATGACGGCGAGCGGACAGCAGAAGGAGATGCCGCAGGCCAGGAGCAGGAGATAAGGCGTGAAGCGGGAGCCCTCAAAGTTGAAGTACTCCATGCATGTTCGCCTCCCCTGGTGCTCGCGCAGCATGCTGCGGAACAGCAGGGGGGCCACCTGCAGGGAGACCAGGGCCCAGACCACGCAGGAGACCCTGCGAACCACTCTCACGCTTCGCAAACACTGCAGCCGGTGTGGATGAACCATGGCCAGGTATCGATCCAGACTGATGCAGGTCATGAAGCCAATACCTGGTGGAAATATGATGGATATGCAATGTAGTTTCTGCTTAACGCATGCAGAGCGTGATGGCAAAACAAATACATAATTCCATAGATAATAACCAAAAGTAGAGATCATGAATGTTGACCAAATGGGCTGCGCATCCACGACTTTGTAGAAGGTGTTTCCACCATACTGGTCCCATTTTAATCATTTAAATGGTCAACAAACTTTTTACACTTATACATATACTTGGAAGTGTATGAAGGTTGGATGCAAATTTTGAATGAACTCTTAAGCGTATACTGTTTTTTTTTCTCCTATGTAAATGCTTATGTCTCTCTCACATAAAGTTAAACGTGGAAAAGTAAAGTCTGAACGTGGAGATCTGGTTGCATATGTTTACAAAGTGTAAAAACATACTCGTGGAGCCTTATTGGCAACAGAACCAATATTACCTGCATATGTATTTGCAAAGAAGAGGAGTGTTGTCAGTCTGCAGAGGAGGTCACCAAAGGGCCAGTCAAAGTGGCGGATGTAGTAAATAATTCGTCCAGGCAGCGCTAGTGTGAACAGGGCGTCGGACAGCGCGAGGTTGACCAGATAGACAGAGGTGGAGTTGAACTTCTGCTTCCTCTGGCAGATCACGTAGAGGACCAAGCTGTTGCCGCAAGCACTGATAATGAAAACCACAGAGTAGAAAATTGGAAAGAGCACCACGGCAGACCTCTGGTAGACAAACACGTCGCAGCTGCTCTGGTTTGGAGGGTTTTCGGCTGAATCCGGGGTGATATTTTCAAACGCCATCTCACCTGTCATTTTGAGAAAAGTGTGAAAGTCATAAATCAAAAAGCAGAAGACAAGAGTGCATAAGCAAAGGAACAATAGACAAGAGCTACTGAGCTATACAGTAGATAAAGATTATACATATGTATAGTACTTACAACAAGAGATACGGTTCCCCAGCTGATTTACTGTTTACACTCCTGAGTCTGCTGGTTGTGGTTGTAAATTGAGCTGTGCTACTTGAAATGCCTCTGAAAAGGTTGGAAGCAGTGTTCAAATCCCACCTCTCCTTTCTGACATCGTATGTCTGTCTTACTGAAACCCCAGTAGTTTGTAGATCTCTATGCACTGTGCATGGCAGACTGTTTTATAGCTTTACATTGACAATTTTGAAACAAATGTGATATATAGTCCCCTCAATTTTAATAGCATGACTAAATGAAGATAGAACATTTTGTGATTTTAACTAAATTGTTAATCTGACCTCTCTCTCTCTCTCTCTCTGTGTCTCAATTCAATGTGCTTTATTGACATGACATTTTCATAAATGTTGCCAAAGCATCAATATACAAAAGTACACAATAATATTGATATGAATATTAATTATAAAATGTATATCTCAGTCACCTGTTAAAGACATTTGATGAATTGCACAAAACTCTTTCAAAGCTCCTCCACAAATAAGGATTGGTGCATCTGCATGTATAAAGGTATACATGTATGACAGAAACATTTCTACCGTATCGTACTGCTCCGTCTTGGCCAACACGTTCTCACACCCAACTCATCACATACCAACGCTTGGTCAGTGGCCCTACGCCTCAAACTATGACATCAGCGTTGTATGTGTCAGCTGCCGCCCATTACAGCGTCTTTCCAAAATAAACTTCCAATGTAGGTTTACTTAGATTTTAGGTGTACTTGTTTAGGTTTAGGCAATAAAACTCCTTATGTACACTTAGGAAAAGATTGTGGTGTGATTTAAAATAAGTAGCCTACATTTGTAAGTAGGTACGTTAGTTAAAGAAGCAGAAAAAGGACATTTAGAGCATTAAATTACATAGCAGCAAACAACTATTATCTGTAAAGATATAGTGGAGTAATGTTTACCAGAGAAGAGAATGAAGTCTCTCTCTGTGTGTGCTGTTATCAGACTTTCTCCTTGCTTTGTTGACATAGCCGGGCTGGCCATGTACTATAAGTGCATGTGAGCGTGCCCCTCTGGCTAGCTCATGGCCGCCGCTCTGCGCTGCGCTCGTTCGGTGTTTAAAGCTTATAACGCCATCATGACAGACAGGGTCGTCGCGAACACGTGGTGCCCACCCTGTGGTTCTCAGGTAAACGCTGTTAGCGCTGCCTTCCGTTGTTTGCACTGTTAGCGCTGTTAGCGCTGTTGGCACCAATGAGTTGCGAGCCACTGAGAAGCATTTGAAATGCTCCCAATCTTGCACCATTAAGTAGGCCTACATAGGTTACATTTTGTGGGACTTAGGTGTACAACACTAACCGTAAGTCTAAAGGAAAGTATCACCTCTAAATATTGATGGTTAACCTTTTGGGTACCCACTTTTTGTCCCAAATGGAAGGTGAGTCCCCACTATGGGACTAAGAGCACAAACCTCACATTCCCACAATGTAGTTAAAACAAGAGTGCTACAGAGTGCTTTCAGTGTGTGTTAGAGAAAGAGAGAGAGAGCGATAAAGAAAGCAAGTACAGGTTGCGTGAATGTCGCTTCTCTGCACGCATGAAGTATCCATTTCAGTTTGGTCGCTTTGGTCGAGCTGGAGTTCAATGAAAGAGTGCACGTATTTGCACTACCGCTTGCAGTGGGTGCAGCGTATTTTTGAGAAAGGTTAGATGAAGTGATTAAGTGTGAGGTTTTATAATACCTTCCTGCCTCTGAGGTTTCTCAAGTTTAAACTCAACGTAGCTGAGGTGAAGGCATGCAGGCCTGAGTTGGAGCTGTTGGAAGATAGAGAAGGAAGCGGAAGTGTTGCTGGTGCTTGTAAAACAATAACACAACCCTAAAAAAAACCTGTGATGTGTGAATGAATCACCAACAGTTTGAAGAAGTTCACCTCTACATACAGCTCAACCACCAACCCGCTAAAAGAATTTAAAACGTGAACAATCCCAACTGAAAAAAAAAACCAGGTTGAATTCTGAGAATAGTTATGCTGTTTATAAAGATGTGGCAAAGTAAGCTGCAAGCAGCATCACTTCAGCAAACAAAACCTTCTCAGTTTGCAAATCCTCACTCATCATTCTTTATCAAATGTATCTCAGTGACAGCCTTTAATAGACATAGAAAGCTAGGATTTTATAAAAGATCATTTGTGGAGCGTCTTGGTAGCCAAATGCTGATAGTGCATCCCATATTAACGCACGGTCCAGGGGTGTGATAATGGCCTTTGGACGTTTGTTGCATGTCATACCCCTCTCTCTCTGTCCCTGTTTTCAGTTTGTGTCTATACTGTTATCTGTCTAATAAAGGTGAAAAAAAAGAAAGAGCCCTTGCAAGAGTTCACAATGCCACGACCTTTCAAAGAACATAAGAGCCAAAAATAATAACCATTATTATCATTTAAACGCTCAATCAAAATACAAATGTGATACGACATGAGGTCCAACGGTGTGCTAAATCATATCAAATTAATGTAAGACTAATGGTACAGTACAGTGGCCAAGCTAACAATAGCAGTACAGTAGTAGTACACTGGCTACAGTATCTCATCCCGCTCGCCCACCAAAGCTCTCCAGGTTGGTGTAATTGAAATGGATGGCTTCTGGAAAGGCAAAAGGTCACTAATTGTCACCAGTCAAATGCGGTTATAATACAGCTCAGTTAGGTCACAATAAGAGCTTCATGTCACCTGCAGGTTAGGAGCCTGCTGCACTTCAGGCATGCATTTCATGCTCCATTAATTCTGTGCGCAGAGTTAAACATCTCGTGTGCTGGAAAAAGGGAAAGACACGTCGTTTGTTGAGCGCTCGCTAGGTGTCCTGGGGAGGGGGGGGGGGGGGGGGGGTGGTTCTCAGTGTTAAATACAGCGGGAGGACGTGGAAAGACGGAGATGATCACTTCTGCTCATGCATGCCCTTTGAGTCTTCACAAGCCAAAACAAGCAATGTAATAAAGAGTAATTAATTACATTGTAATCAATTACTTTTACCTCTCTATTCGTCTCAAACATGTGCAAACCTGCTCCTGTTGACGGTTTTAAAGTAAATCCGAAAGCTTGAAATCGCAAAGGTGCCTCTCTTTTTGGATCAACTCTGCACGTAAATGTAATCTAGTCAAAATGACTGCTTAGAATATGTCGCTTTTTGATTTACAGTATTCTACTTCATAGATCACACCAGCACTGTGAAAATGGTGCACACGGTGTGTAGCAGTTCTCTGGGTTGATGGGTGTGTGACATGAAAGGTCTTAGGAAATTGAAAGTGACGACCCAGCATGGAACATGCATGGAAGTCACTTCTCAGAAATGTGACCTTTTTCTGGTTGTTAAGTCAGGGGTGGGCTCAAAAAAAAAGGGGGGAGACAAACTGATTTAAAGAGAATTATACAATAGTCAATGGTTGCGACTGCAGCCCCATAAAAGAACACCCCAGAAGGCATATCGTTTTAAAGGCACCCCTCGTGGTGGGGGGGGGAAGACCAGCGGTGTGTTGGTGAGGCAAACTGGGAATGACTTCTGGTGTCCTCGACGCGTGCAGAACAGCCAGCGTGGTTCCACAAACGATGCCTAACCAAATTTAGGATGTTTTTCGCTGCCAAAATGAATCGTGTGTGAAACTTTTCCCCCCACGCGGTCGAAGTTCTAGTCTGCTTTATCGGACTAACTTTGCCGTGCCGCTGTCGACCCAGTCAGCAGCCGAACAAAAGCAGCGTTCTGATGGACAATCACTGTTAAGTAATGGGGATTCTTTTACACACAGACGTGCAGTGTATTTGTGAGTTCAGTTGCAATTCAGGCTGCTATAAATGTTGACTGCTATTATTGCATAAAGCCACTAGAGGGGGTGCAATCACTACGAATCAGAAACAGAAAATAATGCCGTGCCATTCAAGTTGAAGGACGAAATTAATTTGAGCAAAATGTTTCAGCTTTTAAAAAAATGTTTTAGTTTGTTTTACTTTCGTTATTTAATATTTCCATTTTTACAAAGTCAGTGTGGTGGTGTTAAAATTGCGTGCTTGTGTGCGTTTATGCATCTGTGTGTGTGTGTGTGTGTCTGTGTGTGCATAAGTAGACTGCTGGACATACCGCAGGGGGACTCCTGCGTTGTCAGGGGGCCTCATGTGGCTCGTGTCCGTTCTCATCATCACCACCCCCCCCCCCCCCACCCCCCCTGCATCAGCCACCGCCTGCCCCGCTCAGAACCCATGTCCCCTGCTCCACACACTCTCTCCCCGTTCACACTTTGCTTCACGCTTGTCACCGTCGCTACTGACGAGCTCTTGTGTGGTTTTCAAGCAAAACACTATTTAGACCCTTCGCTTCACAGAGACAAGTACGCCGCTTCGCTCGGCTTGCCTTACTTAAAACTGGATGTAAATGAAGATACAAGTGCTCTCGTGCTGACTGAGGCTGTGTGCGTGTGAAGGGCCCGACGTTTCACGCTGTCACAGGTGTGCATGGACAGCGTTTTAAAACCACAGTCCACAGTCCCCTTCGTTCATGGCGAGCCTCTCCTAATCTAACATGTCACGGTGTTGACACTAGTGTGGCTGGTTGTGCTAAAAACACACGCCGGCTCATCGTGCCTGGTGTCCGTTTGAACTGCTCGTGACTTCACACTCATGAACAAGCCGCGATCTCCACCTTGCTCCCACATTGAACTCACATACACATACACAACTCGCTAGAGCCACTGCAGACGGTAAACTCTGATTGGCCGCCACATGTCGAGGAATTGTTATAACCTGAACAAGTTGAAGTGGTCTGATCGTTTTTTTGATAACTCAGAAGTTGCTCCCTGGTTTTGGGCGACAGATAAAGCTTAGTTGGAGCTTCAGACAAAAAGAATCGATGCAGCACAGTAAAATAGACATCAAGATTTGAAGGCCCAATTCTGAACAGAAAGCATTGAAGGTAACACCACTGCTGGAAACCAAAATATGGTACTGTCATTTCATCTAATAATAAATAATATTAATAAAGCTTTAAAGTACATTGAAACCATAAAGAGTACGCAGAACTCAAAAAGTTATTCCTTAAAGCATTCAATGTTGTTTTCACTTATCATGCCTCTTAATGTGTCATTTACTAGTAATTCCTCTATGCTCTACTGTTTCAGGTTAGTTGTTTGCTGAGCTCAATTGATTAACTTATTAACTTCTGTAGAGCTACAGTAGCTCGGAATATTTAGTGAGAAACTAAAATGTTGATGTTATTTGATAAATAATTAGAATCCCACATGCACAGTTCATTTACAAGACAAACACAGCTGATGAATACTGAATAACGAATACAGGGCTGAAATTGAACACAAACCAGTCCACAGACACAGACACATGACTTCTTGTAGTTTGATTGACTTCATCTTAAACGGTTTCAGTCAATCGAGCAAACAAAAAGTGAGACATCAATGATCATCTGGACAATTAGCCCAGTGCCCTCCATAGGTGAATCACAGGTCAGAGGTCAGCTACAGTGCAGCTCCCCTGGGGCTGGTAGGGATTTAGTGACTTGGTCAGCAGCACAGATACTGGATCTGAAACCTGAAGTGAGGCGGTCTCACATGACTGTCTTTCGGTGCAATGTGGTTTTGGCTGTATACTTCTGCTAAAATTATTTGGGAAATGCAGCTGAGCAGCACCATCTTCAGGATCTGCAGCAAAACAGTCCCTCCAGTTCTGAGCGCTGACCTTTGACCTCTGATATTTCCTTCTCTACTGGTGTTTTTTATTTTCTTATTTTTCATATTCTCTTAAATGTATTTTTATTTTCAGGTTTAACTGTACATATACATATATGACCTGGGGTTCTGGCCTTTTTGCTCTCTCTGATATGATTTGGTGATGAAGAAATGTGTACATCTTTTTAAAAAACGACACGGTACATGTTTTCAAATCGAATAAAACCTGAAATGCAAAAGTACACTGCAGCAAATGTGTGCACACGTCAAAGCTCATGTACACAAGGTCAAACAAATGCTGTGCCAACGACTGCTGCGTTTTCCTGTCGCTGTTCCCCTTCACTAACGTTACCCGAACATGTACATAGCGCACTTAAAACAAAGCCTGCATTCATCTGTGGCCACCGGCTGAAGACGAGGCCTTGTTCGGCGGTCCGTGCCCCGGCAGGTTTTCAGGTCATCTGAGACTATGTGCATATTTTGGATGTCATCTCCGCTGTTGTATTATTGTTTTATGCACAGGGCATGGACTAATTATTTCAACAGCTCTCTTCATTCGGGCGCAGACTGACAGTTGCCGTCATTGGAGTGATCAGTCCGCTCCTCGGACTCGGCCGAGGCTATTTGATGTATATTAACAATAATTGGTGCCACCGCCACAATGATGTTTGGTAAACCTTTGTGCTATTTTCCAGGAGGATGCCCATGAGGAATTTCTGAGTGGCTGCTCCGTCTACGCAGACGCCTTCAGAGTCAGGACAGATGGGGAGGACTGCTGTCCTCTGCAGATCAGAGACACCACGACCTAATCATCATCACATGCGGGACATACGGTCGTCCTCGTTGTCTCGTTGTCTCTTCCGATCAACAGTATCTACCGCATGAACTCCAATTCCATTACTGTAACAGCTTCATCTGCTGGATCATATTGAGCGAGTCGAAGACAGTGTGGTGTTTGTTATCATAAACAATTGTAGGGATACCGATATTGTTTGAGACAGAATTTACCCGTCATGTGATTGTGACATGCTAGAAAGTCACACTCATTTAAAAATGAGGTTGATGTGAGTCCCGATGAAGATAATAATCTTTTTTTTCGACAATGAATAATATGATTTGTTTTCAATCATAAGCAAACAAACACCAGTAAACACAAAATATAAAAGTCTCAACACCTTTTTGAATACATAAGTGGCGGCAGACAAGTCGTTATTTATTACAATTTTATATTCCGATAAAAATCGACGTTCTTTCGTCAATCAAACTTTTTTTCTGCTTGCCAACTTAAGAATTCTTGTCATGCCTAGTCCTTGTTAAGTGGGCTGACTCAAAATGTGTGTGCGCTGTTGTTACGTTTGATTCCGTGGTACAAGTACAAGTTATTTCGCTCTCCTCCCTGTAATCCTGGCAGCCGAGGCCGATTGCAGTGGGGTGGCGGAGTCTCCGGTTCCAGCATCTAGCGGTGACTCCAGCAGGTCTTGAGTGTGCCAGATCCTACAAGTGAATGAGAGGCAGATGTGTGGTGACAGCGCTACGCTCATTAGGCCGAATCAGTGTCACACTGTGACAACTGGCCAACTTGAGGCTTCTCTCGTCACTCAGAGCTTTACCACGTTCAGCCGTAACCATCAACTGCCCTGCCTTCTCTTTTTTGCCTAAAAAAACAACACCTTTTAGGGTGAATCACTTTCTTATATTCTGTGAATACACCGTCACCAACCAGCCATAACGTTTCTCTAAACCTTAAACCAACTTCTTCTCCACACCCCACCTCTGATCCCAGTGGTGTCCCCTGTCTCTGACCACTGGTCAACCCCTTCTCCGCAATCCCAGCTGTGTGGTCAGCTCCGGGCCCCTCGGGGGCCTCCGTCCCTGGGCTGAAGTTGTGATATCTATTTCAGTCCGTTGAGACCGAGACAGTCGCCGCCGTGGCTCCAGAGAATTCCCTGTCCGGCGATTACTGATGGTTGCGCTCCGCTCATATGCTTCAGCATCTCCTGTGTCCAAACTGCTTAGCATCTGACGGGTCGCTCTGAGCCATTAAGGCCAGTTCGCAATTATAGATGTGTGGCTGCTGGACACAGAAACAGATGTGCTTTGATCTATTTACGGTAGGGTGGATTTGGGGGGGGGGGGGTTCATCACAGCTTACTAGCATGCGTGGGTCAGCTCACGCACCTCTGACATCCCTTGTCTTTCAGTTCACTTGACATGCACTTGTGTTTTTCAATCAGCAAAAAGTTAAGTGATGAATGGGCACTGAGAGAGAACGGCAATAGCAGCTGCTATGTATGTGTGTGTGTGTGTGTGTGTGTGGGTGTCAGCACACATAATTAAGCACGTGTGAATGTACTGCGTGCGCGTTTATGCCTTCAATCTGCATGTGCCAACCGCAACCGAGCATGTGTGGAGGTGAGAGCTTACTGAATGGAAATTTCGGACGACCCTGTTGCACTGAATAAAAAATCAGACCAATTGGAGCCCCATCTGTTCAAGCACCCACATCCACCAAGGGGCAAAATAGTTAGTGTTGCAGTACATTTTTAACGCCTTGTCTCCTTTTTTCTTTTTTTTCCCTCACCCCTCAGCTTGAAGTGCTTTGGGTGGTGAAAAATGGAAAACAAATGTTCTGTTGACAGCTTTCTTATGCCCAGGGTGTGTGCGTATTTATATCATAAAGGTGCCAACACATCCTGGTTTTACAGGCTGACCATCGCTAAGGGGAGAAGAGAGGGGGACAAAGCGAGGCGGGGGGGGGGGGGGCTATCCTGTAGCTCATTCTGGTAATTACTAGATCAATGATGAATAGGCCTCGATAAGCCTGTGACAAATTAGCTTACAACTAAGTCTGCTGTGGTGTGAAATTTGTATTCATTTGAAAAGAATGTAGCTTTATAATCAGAGTAGGACATCTACAAGTGAAACGTGCTGATTGCATGTTGGGTCCTGGTGTAAATACAGTACACTCTGGACCTGGACTGTGTTAAGATTGAGGCTGAATGTCTCCCGAGCCGCTCGGAGCGCAGTAATAACGTGGATTCGGCCCCGGAGTTTGAAGCAGAGAGTGCCTCGGTGATATTCAGTCATTCTTCCTCCTCGTCACTTGTCTTATTGTCGCCACTTTGCTTGTATTAAAAATTCACGGGTCACTTGTATGGCATTTAGTGGCTGTCTCCAGCGGGCCGCGCGCCCGTGCTAACTAGTCAATTGTGACCACTTTTCACAGCGGCGGCAAACGCCTTGGGCGAACTGTGATTTCATAAATGTTTACGGTGTCAGTGGCGAGCCTGATGGGGGGAAATGGTAATAACTCTACTCTACCAAATATGAATAATGAATGAACTCATATCATTTCATAAATCAGACGGGATGTGCAACATATGGAAATAAGCAGGCACATCCTTGCCACTGGGTTCGGCTGTTAAACAAGAGCACCGCGTTTTTAAACCGCTTTCACCGCCGCGATGCTTCGTCCCGTATGTTGCAGCACTGTCTGCTGTACCATCACAGAGGTTGCATTCAGCGGAGTGCACAGAGGGAGTCCAACATTGACATTGTGCTGTAAGCAGGCCCTGTCCTGAGGTGAACCATGTGTACACAGCTTTAGGTCCTCGCTGATGTAGGTGTCCCTCACTCCGCCAGCGTCGTGTTGCGAGGGCCACCGACCCACTGTGCTTGCGCCGTGTCGGTGCGCTATACTCTGAACATTCATTCATAAAGCTTGCATCCAGCGAGCCACTGCCCGCACTAGGAGACACTGATCTTGAAAACACTGTCGTTTTTTGCATCGCAAGCTTTCCCACAGCTCATATTTTAGTCTTTTGAGACTTTAAGTAAACATGTTTGTCGATTGTGGAATTATCCCCATAATCACTGAAGTGCAAAAGCTCATTCCCTCAACAAAATGACGGGTGCCCAAGAAGTTAATATTCCGAGGTCTGGCTGGTCCTGCTCATTAATTCAGTTAAATGAAGTGAGAGAGGGGAAATCAGGGTGAAACGAACAGGAAAAAAAGAGCCCTTAAAACCATTTCCTGCCATTTGGGTAACATGCAGAAAAGTCGGAGGCACTGTGTTTCTCCATCCTGCTTTTCTTTACGCCGCTTTTAATCTCAATGTGGATGCGTATTTGTCTTATTTTCCTCACTTTGGTCTAATATCTTCTCCTGCCTTTTGCGGCATTGCTCCTTCCCCTCTCTCTCTCTCTCTGTCTGTTTTTCTCATGATTGCTGGGTCAGTAACTTGGCGGTGGATTGGGTCAGGGGGCGCAGTCGGGTTTTGTCCACCAGCTTTGGGTTGTGAAGGCTAATGCCTCCTGACACACTCAGCTCCATCAGTCCCGGCCGCATCATTCCAGTAATGCAGAAGTCATCGGGGCCTGGGATTGCGTGAGGGCTCTCATCTGGAAACCCAAACAACCTTAACCTCATTGAATTCCTGTTGAAGAATGCAAAAATTAATGAATGGATTAAGTTGCTGCTTTGTCTCATTGGATTACACAATATTGTTTGGGATTGCTGCGATTTTGGAGAAACATCTCCGAAGTGTTCCCATGTAGTTGTCGCAGAGGAACATGCCAACATATTTGCTCACGTTAAAATCCATAAACATACAGTATCGAGTGTGCGCGGGCCATGTTGTAATGTATGTTCAAAGGCCAAAGTTTAATCTGGATTGCGTGGCCTCTTTAGCTGGTGCGCTGGTCTTTTCCAACCATACTACGCTTCCTTTACAGGCACTCAACTGAATTGTTGCTTAACCTGCGCAGTGACCCTGCCACATGCTATCTGCAGCCTTCCATCCCTGATCCACCGCTACACTATTCCCCTTGTGGGCAAGGGTTTTAGCTACGCGACAACCGGAGCCGCAGACTCGCAGAGGGAACTCCATAAACCTTGTGTGTGTAGGGCAGCGAAAGAAAAAAAAGAAAAATCAGCACCAGTGCTTACTCATCTGTTAAAAACGGAGTGATCTGCAAAGTTTGTATGAGAGGGTTTTTGACGGTGCCCTGCTGCTTTGTCAGTGCAGCACATGCTGCAGGCACTGGCATCCCCTATTGCCTTCCAGGTCATTGGCCAGGCTCAGCGGGAGGTGGGCTTCTAGCCCCATGACACGTCCCTGATTCACAGCTGGATCCGTAACAAGGTATCATAGCAAATGAGTCGGTAAAACATCACTGGTTTGAAGAGCGTGAAAAATTGTCATGATATCATTTGTAATTCCCGATCTGGACTGCCGTTGGTAAGGAGAAGGGGCGATGGAGGGCGAGAGATGTGGTTATGAAGGGGTTTTATTCCTCTTCGCCATCTCCACTAGTCTCGCCCCCCCCACACACACACACACAAACACGCACACACTCTCATCCCCACCACCCCACAGCCTGACCCCCAAAACTGATGCCTGAGGGGGGGGGGGGGGGGATCCAAGCTAATGTAAGGAGGCAATAATTAAACATCTCGTGATTCTAAGCCAAGTGAGTTATAGGTGTTGGTCTTGTAACATGTGAGCTTCGTGACACCATGTCCGCTTCTTGAATGTGGATTTTGCTCCTCATTGCACATGACGTGGTGGTCGTCGTGGTGTGTCAGGTTGGTTCCTTTCCCCCGGTGTGCTGCAGCGATGGTGGTGATGTTTGGGGAGACTGGACAGAGGAGTTAGTCAAATGGTTTAAGAAACATTACAGCTGCTGAGCACAATGCAAAAATAAGTGCTAAAATATCTACATACAGTCGTGTTACTGAAAAAAATAGGACAGACAATATATGCTGGATACAAATTGGTAACAATTCTTTTATAAAATACTTTCAAAAGAAAAGGCCTCTTTTATAACATATCATGTAACTGTCAGTCAATAGAAAACATTACACTCAATTGTTTTATTGCCGAATTCTGTCATTGTCATTAACCAAAACCATAGTTTGTGTACAGTACATTGGTCATACTTGAAAATCTTGTATCTTGTCTAATAATATTCACGAAGGAAAACTATCACAAATTGACATAAAGACATAAACCACAGTCTGTATTATGCAATACAATTAGCCACATAAACCCTTGTGATCTTTAACCTTTCTGTGTTGAGAGTACAGTTGACTGTGAGGCTGTGTACAGGTTTGATGGATGCAAAGAATGGACAAACATCAGCTCCCTCTAAAACCACAATGGAGACCTTGGATCTAAATGTCATGGTTTCATAACGGATACACTGACATTTGTGTGATGGGATTTAGCCATGGGTTAATATAGCCATTGCTGGCACACCGCATTGATGTCCATCTCACTCGGGCTGTGAAGTCTATCTTACCATTCTTTTTTTTTTTTTGGTGCCCTCACAGAAGTTTCATTCAAAGGGAATTGGATTGGATTCTATGCTGGTTAAAGCCAATTATTTTATCAGAAAACAAACCTGTTTGATATGTAGGTTTGTTTTATATGATGATAATATGCCTCAGGAGCAGTTCAGATCATTCTTTTTTTGTTGAGTGTTGGTGCTGGGGAGTGTGGGGGGGTTGGTGGGGGGTGGCTGTCGGGGGAAAGGCGGGCGATCAGCATTAAAATCAGAGCCATGTAAATCTAATCAATTATACAGTTTTACAGATAAAATGTTGGTAAATCAAAACACATTTTCCAAAAGTCACAGTATAATGAGAAATTTAAATTGGAAACAGAAACCATTTGTTTATTATAAATGCCAGGGTGAGGTGGTGACTTGCCATCCATAAATTTCGTTATCCTTTCATATTCCTTTTATCTATGACTACAGCTTTGGCACTCATTCAAGATTTTAATGAACCCAGACTTCTGAGGCATCAAGGCCTAGTGATGCATTGTCCATTTGGATCAGGGCGTACAGAGGGGGGACAACGGCGAGAGGCTTTTGCCTTTGACATAATATTTTATATTCTATTGCCTTACAGGGGGGTCATTAGGTGATTGCAACATTTAACAACATAACAGATTGACAAGAATAAACATATATTCAGCATATATCTGGAATTAACAACCAGACTGATGATCTCGTGTGTGTGTGTGTGTGTGTGTTTGTGCATGTGGCAAAGGGGTGACTTGAATCAAAAAAACAATTTTCTGAGCTTTACGGGGACACAGAGAACCCCCCTGCTCTGGCGCGACCTGGTGTCGGCTGCTTTCTTGGGCTCAGAGGTTCCTAGGGGAGACCAGAATGGAAGTTGAGCATCTCGCTGTGATCCAAAGAAAGTGTGCCAAATGCTATCAAAACTGGATTAGCAGACAACAATTGTGTTCGATGAACGGAAGGGGGGAGGGAAAGAAGTAGTTTCTAAGTAACCCGTGGATGGAATTTTCCAACTCCGTCTCATTTCTATCCCATGCAGGAAAGGTTGCACACATAAGCCATCTTTATTTAGGGGTACGATCTATGTAAAACAACCCACAGAAGCAGCACACTATGTTGATAGACTTTATAAAAAACAAGGGCCTATTTGTAAGTCATTTCAGATCCTTTGAGGCCAACTCGTCTTTCTGCCATTTGCGTTGAAATATGTTTTCCATGTGTTGTCAGCCTTTGGATTGTTGTCATCTATTAACAACAGGCCGATCGGTCATTCAAAATGACCTAGAGAGTAAATAATGGCAAATAGTCACATTATAAGCAGTCTGCATGCAACCTCTTGTTACAGGTTCCATACGTCTATGAGTTCAACCAGACAAATGTGTCCCTCTCAGATCGTTTAAGTTAAATAACTTTTAGAGGCCACTTAACCTGTAATTTAAAAAAGAAATGATAAATGTCCAAAAATATGATACCAATGATTTGATGAGCAGAATTGTGTCCCCGTTTTGTTGAAAATCACATGACCCCTCCGACTCATTCAGTGACCCATTGGGCTGGTCCTGACCCCCAGGTTGGGAACCAATGCATTGCATGAACTGAGCCACTGGTGTAAAGTCTATTGGTGTACACTTTCTGGTCAGAACACTACAGTTACATTTATGATGTCAAGGCAGGACATCTCCAACTGAAGCACGACCGAGAAATGGTCACCATGGACTTAAGGTCGACCACCGGACACACTCGGCTCCACAACCTTCACGAGATAAAGTTCAGCAGCACATTCGCATCATTCGAACGCACCCACAGCACAATGGCTGACATTTGGAGCAAATCCCCTGCTGACTTAATCATGGCGAATATTGCGTGTCATTTGTGCAGCACACTTGGACCTGGCTGATGTTAGTGGTAGTAATTCACCACCGCTGTGAGAGAGAACCCCCGGGGTGACGCTGCGCCTTGTGCACCCCCCCCCCCCCCCCCGGTTCTCTCCGTTGCAAGCCTCAGCCCGTCCCCTCTGTCTCACACAGCATAAGGACAACAGAGTAGTTGTAGGCAGAGACCATGTGTGAGGCAAAGAATCATGCCACTGTTTACCTAATGTAACTTTCATCTAAAGTAATTTCTAATACTCATTTTTAACTATCTTGTAAATTAAATGTTTATCATAACTTACTGTTTGGCTAATTTCCCTCTCAAAACATCCTCCTCTCCCCTCAGCAGCACCACCTCAGTTACTACGACTCGCTGTTTACCGTCCCATGTGCTCGGAGTCCTCCGTAGCCCGGCCCCTCTCCACGCTCTGGCCAATCACGCAGCTCGGGCAGTGCGAAGGAACTACGTCTGCAGCCAATTGCTGCCTGCTCTGATAGCGCGTCATCGAAGGAAACATGGCGGCGCACATCACCAGAGCCGTAAAGCGTCTTGTTCCAAAGTAAGTCACTTCATGTTTTCTTTTCTTATCGCTCCTTCTCTTAAATGTGCTCTAGAGAAACACAGACTGCTAAATGTAACGGTGCTAGTTTCGGTCGGTAGGTTTTCCCGCCATGTCGCAGCTAGCAGCTGTCGGTCCAATGTCACTCGTCTTGTTGGCTGGGGGAGAAGTAGACTTATAGCAGGTGTCAACAGTGTTTGCTAACACTCTGCTCGTTTGTCATCGCCGTTATGTTAGCTTAAATGAAGAAGTGGAGACGCGTTTGTAGCTACTTGTTTGCTACGAGCTCAGAAAAAGCTGGAAATATGCACAGAACTTGTGCATACGTAAGCAGATAGAAGATACACACTGCTGCGTCCTGAGCTCCACTGTGCTGCACTGGCTCAGAATGGAGAACGTGCTAATCGTTACTGCTACCAAAGACACACCGAGGGCACTGCAAAGTGAGATTCATCTATTTGCACACAAAAGCAAAGCAGAAGAAACACAACAGCAAAAGAAACAAATCAAGTTGTGCAGGTGAGATATGAAACATCTGAGTTCATGGGAGGAACTCACCTCAATAAATATTATAGTCAAATACAAAAGTGATATCATAAAAAAGGAAAATGGACATGCAAACATACTCCAAAATCAAAAAGCAAAGATAAAGCAAGCATCTTGAATCAAGCAGATAATATAACGTAGTAAGAGTGTGAGTGTGCAGGTTTGCTCATGTGTGTTTGTGTGTTCACAAAAGCACACTTGTGATCAGTCCTTATGAAAGGGAAGTGCTAATTATAGTCAGATATGCTCAGCTTGAATAGTTGAGTTCATCAGACAGGATCTGAGCCTACATGTGAAATTCTTAAATCCAATTTAAAAAGATAACTGTTCAATAACTAAGTCCCCTTATGAGTTGTGACAAATGGAGAATAGACAGAGCCCAATAAGAAACCTTGGGAGGATTAACCATTTGTTTTTTTATCGTTTTATAGTTTTGGACCGCACTGTTTCACTGGAACAAATACTTGACAAGGTGCTAAATGTGGCAATTCTGCAAAACCTTGTAGGATATAAAGCTTGCAAAGGTGGGATAAGAAGCTCCCGAAATGACAATGTAGTATAGGAGGAATGGATAAATCAAGCTTTAATTAAGAGTGAATAAACACTTCTGATGAGCAAAACTATGACTTTTGCCAACGATGCAAATAGATTAAGATATTTTATTGTAAACAAACCGAATATGACTCTTCCAGCTTAGAGTTTCCTCAATCAGGACTCCAAGGAAACAGACCTGGGTGCTGTTGAGTTGTTACTTTACTGTAAGCGATGTTTCTGATATATAATCTACACTTACTGATAAAAACATTTTAGCTACACCTCTGTAGTAACACATTAACTATCCAAAGTGCCTATTCTGAAGACTTGTCATTTTTAAAAGTGGTACATTACTAAAGCTATATCAGCAGGATCCTCAGATTTAATGTAATTATTGTAATGAAGGTTATTGGTATCGCTTGCATGTGAGACTATGCAGCAAAGCCAAGATTAAACCAATTCGACAACTGAGCCAAACGTATGCCAATTACACGGGTTCAATCAGTAACGTTTAGCAAAGGTCAGTGTTTGAATGGTAGGGAGTAGATCTGTTGGTGTGACCATGTGGTCCCTCATAAATAATACAATCTGCATGTTTTATATTCATAGCGTTTTTCATAATCGGTTAATTGTTTCAGTCATCTTTATTTGTCTTTTCTTCTCAGTCATCTCCAAGTACTTCATCACATTGATGCAAAAATGAGACCAGGACAAGGAGTCTAAAGCCTGTGAGGCTGTACTGACGCACAGCAGCGCCAAAAGCTAACTTTAGCATGCTAATATACTCACAATGACAATGCTAACATGCTGTTTAGCAGCGTTGTTCACCATCTTAGCATGCTAACGGGCACTAAACACAAAGTACAGTTTGGGCTTATGGGAATGTCATTAGTTTGGTCATAAACCAAATTATTGGAGACATTTTGAACTGATGGTGGTGCTACTGAATATCACCAACCGTGACCGTAAATGTACGTTCTAGTGTTTTCATTAGTGTGGCCGTTCCTAAGGTCTGCACCTCCTCTGGCCGTCACTCAGTCCAGTTTGCCGCTCCTGGTGACTGGAACAAGTTGCAAATAAAAGAGATGCTAAAACTCCACACCTTCATTCTTGTCCATAAGTGTAATAATATGTTTCTGATCACTGCACCTGCTTTTGAATTTGCTTCTCTGGAACGCGGTACATAAATCTATACTGCAAATAACGGTCACGTTTTCATTTAGTCTCAAGTTGTTTTATTGCACTAGTTGTGTCCATGTTCTAATGTCTTGCATCGTCTTGTCTGCTGCTTCTTGGCCATGTCGTCATTGTTAAATGAGAATTGGTTACAAATTGATTTATCCGGTTAAATAAAGGTAAAATAAAAAAATGGATTAAAAGGGATCACCGTAGTTCTCTCTGTTCATCCACACAGCTAGTGTGGTTAAAAACGTCCAATATTGCTGTAAAATATGGCACACGATGGCCTTCTACATGTCTGAGATGTTAATAAGGCATAATTACTAAAACCAGTATTGCCCCCTAAGGTAGATGAATTACAGTCATAATAGTAGTGATAAATGTGGGATCCAGTGTTTTTGGAAACTTGGCTAAATGTCTGGATTGAGCCTCTCTCGCTTTGATTTTCACCATTCTTTAAAAAAATCTGGAAAGTCTCCCAACTTTATGGAAATGCAAGATAAAGTTGCTGAACGACTTTAAAAATACAAGCTCTTCCATTGCATATTAGTCTTGTGTGAATGTCTGCAGGGCTTCGGCATGAGATTCAGTGACCGATGGTCAGCAGTCAACGTGGCCTATAGTGCTCTTCTACCTTTGGTAAACTCTCACGCAGGTCTCACAACTGGCATAATGAGAAACCTCAGACAGTTCGAGTGTTACAAAGAACGTAAGTGAGTTTAATATTCTAGCAACGCGTCCGTACTGGTCAACTGCGTTGTGACATGTGGCTCTAATTCAAGGCGCATGAATTTCCAGAGGCACAAAGCTGATGATCCTGCCAAATTAGAGTGTGAAGTGATTGTCACGCCAGTCTTGTGTGTGTGTGTGTGTGTGTGTGTGTGTGTGTGTGTGTGTGTGTGTGTGTGTGTGTGTGTGTGTGTGTGTGTGTGTGTGTGTGTGTGTGTGTGTGTGTGAGTGAGAGAGAGTGTGTGAGTGAGAGAGAGTCTTTGTCTGTTTGTTCGTGTGGTGATAGCCTGAAACAGATAAGAAACTAAATATCTTCTCATCTCAGGAATCCCTCTTTTAACTTAGCATCTCACATTTTTCTTGTAGCATTTTAATATTTACCAATTAACTTGTGGTAAATATTAAATGTCTTTCCGGATATTTTGAGAAGATTTTTTTTTTTTAATGATGTCTTGCGTACAGCATATGCAGATGAAATCTCTACCTCCCTAATGGGATTCACACTGAGTTTTGGGCTGGTGTTTTCGGGTAAAGCGGTACCTACACGGTTAAATGCGGCTCTCTCAGAGGGCTGGAACCAGGAGAGGAATGTGTGTGCTTGTTTTATGGACAGCCTAGAGCCCTCGCCCTGGCATTGGCGGCAGACTGCTCTTTGTCACAAACACCCCCGTGTCAAAGATGCAACAGCATCCTGGAGGAAGCATTGACTGCTGCTATGAAGTCGACAAGTGATGAAAGTAGCCTAGAGGTTGTCAATTAAGCCAGCCAAGGCCTGGACCTTATAAGTTAATGGGCAGTTTCCCCTCCCAGGGCCTGCTAGGGCTTTATAGCACAGCTTATAAAAAAAAAAAACCCCAAGTGTAATGCACCCCTATAACGTTTTCAATTAAGAGAAAGGGCATAAAGCAGTGCAGACACTTGGCAGTCATGCTAGAATGTTTATAAAGTGGCATTTGGCATAAATTGGGAGGGGAATTTTTCAATTGCCCCAGTTGTTTTAAAGCAGCAGCTACTGTGCGGAATTTTATTTTGATGGTGCTTCATGCTGACTGGAAGCATTACAGACTTCCTGGTGTCTTCCCATTACCGGCTCTTTCAGCTCGGTCATATGGACACCCAGCCTGAAGTTTAAAAAGCTATGTCTTCTCAGTTGCAAAAGAGATTAGAAACAAGACAGAAATTTGATGTATACTTCTAATGTTACACACTTCTTTTGTGTGCAAATTTTCTTTTTTTTAGTACAACGTGTCATAAATGCCAATGTCATTTCACAGTACATTGGGAAATTACCATATAAACTGTCCTACACTAAGAGGAATTTACATGTAATGCAATTAAAGACAGTTAGATAAAAAGGAGCAGATTATTGTTTGTTAACATAATTGCCACTTGAACACCACAAAGCCCTTTTGTTTGTAATGCAAATAGAAATAAGCAATGATTTAAAAGGCTCACAGAACCCCCCCCCCCCCGATCATCTGGTGTCCTCTGTAGCGGAGCTTGCTTGGGCAGCTTCCGGTAGATAAATAAATGAGTGTTGAATAAACACCAGCGTGTTGACACCTCATTTCCTCATTGATTGGTGGTGGAAGCCAAGCTTGAGGTGTGTGGCCATAATCCAATCAAGCAGGAAAACAACCACGGGGACTGTGTAACCAAATTCTTCAGCAAAGGGAGGGCGAGCGCGGCGGCCAAGTAACCTCAAACCTCACGCTCTGTGCCTTTTCAGAAACTTTGTCCCTCATCTTTTTACTAGACACATTCTTGGCACTCTCTTCCTACTTTCCTTCCTTTTTATATTATGTAGACCGTTGGTTTTGTCAAGCTGAATTAAACAAAACTAGCAAAACACATGATGGGAAAGTAAAGAAAACCCACACCACAACATCCCCGCCCGTAGATGTATTCACCAGGCTTTTTCATTTTAGATTTTCTTTTCTTTTGAGCCAATGAATCAGTAATTCGCTCTATTACCTGTTGTTGACCCGGCTACAGTCCTGCCTTTTGAAATTTGTAACAGAGCATTAAGCTAACACATGTTGCTGTGTGAAAACAAAGCTGGCGTGGCAAGCCAGCTGAGTAAACGTGGTTGTGGGATGGCAGCGGAGAGAGAGGCCTACACTTGTCCTCAGCGCCGACGGAGGCGGATACATGCGGCCAACAGATGGATACGTTACCCCGCATCTCCAAACCAAAACAAGTGTCTCTGCTCCGGCACCGAGAGCCTTTGATCCGCAGCACATCTTTTTTGGCTTCAGAGCAGGGCTGCTTTCAGGACCCCAGAGCGCACATGGAATCGCATCTGTATAAACACGGCCGCGCGGGGAGGAATGTGTGAACAATGCAACGAAAGAATTTGGTTCTAGAAACGCGGGCTGTGCTTGGCTAACGGGTGGTTTATGTGGTTTTGGTGTTTGAGCGCGGTGGTCGTATTGAATGAGAAGCTGGGGGAATATGCTCTGCTAGTGAGTGGGGGAACTTGTTTTCTTTTACAGATGTGAGCCAAGTGCAGTGAAATTATCTTTTTTTTTTTTAAAGTATAGTACAGGGTGTCAAAGATATTGACACAGCGATGTATCAGTAACAGTTTCTTTTGTTGCGATCTTTGACGTATTTGCATTTTCTTCTGTATTTTAGTTCTTTTTACACAAGCTGCTACAAAAGTCATTGTTGTGGTTGTCCAAGCCACCTATCCTTAAGCTATTACACGTTATGATCATTATCTATTGGGATCAAATTATTTTAGATATTACACGCAGACCTCCTGAGAGAGACCACCCAATTTCCTCCTGAATATCATGACAAGTTATAGCCTGTGTTGATCCGTTTGTTGAACTGTATATTAAAGCATTTACTGTAGACATGACTAAAGATTTCACATAAAGAGTGTGTTTGGGGGGCTGGTACAGTTTAGCCCATGCAGCATTAATTGGGTAGCCGTCAGAGGTGTGTGTGTGTGTGTGTGTGTGTGTGTGTGTGTGTGTGTGTGTGTGTGTGTGTGTGTGTGTGTGTGTGTGTGTGTGTGTGTGTGTGTGTGTGTGTGTGTGTGTGTGTGTGTGTGTGTGTGTGTGGGCAGGATATTGCTTCCAGACTTGGAGTCAGCGTCGCCATCAAAAGGCCAAAGGGGCTCTTTCGGCTATTAAACAGATACAGATTCGGGTTCAGTTTACACCTCAGGAACCTGTTGGAGGACACTCCCATCCCTGTCATTAGCTCAGTGTCGTCAGTCATCGGGCGAAGCCGTGTCTTGTTCTTCTCCCACTTTTACCCGCTGCCACGGTGGTGTTTTGGTCTTCTCACGGCACCGAGGTTGGCCCATCACCATGGTGATGGTCGGCTAGTTCCAGGGCGATGAGGTGTAATTTACCCAGCATTTCCTGTCTGATACACAGCACCCTAATGAGAAAGAGGCCTGCTTTTACAGCAGCATGTTTGTTAACCAGGCACAGCAGGGTGTGTGTGTGTGTGTGTGTTTGTGGTTCTCTCTCTGCCATTCGGCCTTGTTTGTTTAAGCGCATGCACACCTATAGGTGGGACCGTCTGTAACAGCCCACGGCTGCAGTCCCTGGTGTAACCCCTCGGTGTCAGTGTTGACAGCGTGCTCCGTACTGGGGACCTGGAGAGCAGCTTGTGGTGTTTGTTCCGGCACAGAGTGAAGTTTCATCTCTTGACTGTCCCTCATTAAATATTCCAACACTGTCGCTAAGTGACTGTCCAGGAAACCTCATCTGGAACATCAGCCGCTGTGTGTGCATAATGTGGTTGTGCTGGTCTTTTTCCTTTTCTTTTTTACACCAGTAAAAATAAAAGTACTTTTAATAGTATGCACCCTTTAGTATTATTAAAACTAGTGTGCAAACTGTAGTAGCAGTGTTACAGTAAACAAAAATAAGCGAACATAAAGGCTAAAAAAACTTGCTTTCATTTAACTACATTTAATGCTTAAAGATGAAGTAATTTGACAGGAAATCAAGGGGTGAAAATTGTTGTTGTTTATGTTGTTTATTAGGTAAACTAGCATATATTCACTGTGATTATCTCTTCAGATGTAGATGTAGTTTCTCCACCTCACATCATTGAAATGTCCCAGAGGTTTTTTTCCCACTGCAATCGCAAGACATCGCATGGGCAGCTGTGATGGACATCTGTCCATTTTGACATTTTACAGACTTGATGATCAATGGATAAATTGGTATTCATCAGTTGCAGCTACATGGCATTCAGCAGCAGCTGTTGTTATTATTAGGCAATATAATTACTGCTGTTCGATGTGCATTGTGTGGGCTCTTGTAACACAAATGATAAGGCTAGATCTCCTGGGGGGGGGGGGGTTTATATGTACTGCACAGTTTGTTATACTTTGTGTTTTATGTCATTTGATCCGTCAGCCCTAAGGTGAAAACACTTCAATACTCCTATAGTTTTATGGTGTAATGGATCTTGTTCTTGCCATTCTCCACTGACTTTGCAGTTTTTGCAGCTTCTGTACAGTCAGACAACTTCTCTCATTGATCGCTGCATATCGAACAGATCACTACCACATAAAACAGGACAACTGTGATGTGACGGTCTCTCTGAATTCATTGTAATATTCCAATTTCTGATTCATCCGGGCGTGCAGAGGAGAGTTGGCTTGTTATGGAACTGTCTTACAACTTCCCCGTCACATCCCCGTGGCAGAAGTTGCAGACAGGCGGCCTCCTGTTAGCACTACACTTCATTAGAACCAGGTTTCAGTGGTACCACACACATTCAAACAGCAGGGCCATCTCCCCGAGCATCAAAGGACATTTCTTCTTATTTTTTATACAAAGGCTCGTCTCTGTGTCTGTCTTCCCATCAGCGTCTGCTAATGATGCATGCCGCACACGTTTTTACCATCGACACCCTCATCTCCCCATCACTCATTCGCACACTCGATCTCTGCCCCCCCCCCCCCCACCACTCTCTCTCTCTCGCCCTCTCTCTCTCTCTCCCTCTCTCTGCCATTCGCGGTGTTTGTTTGGCTGCTGGGTTTTGTTTGTTTATTGTTTCCAGATGGCAGACGCAGACTTCATTTGTGTGGCTTTCAAGTTTCCAGAGAGCTTTTTACTGCCTTGGCTCAAGCGCTTATCCTGTTTCCTCCAGCCGGGCTTTATGATGGGCCCTTTTTTTTTAATACGTAGCAACTGGAAACAACTGTCACTACCAGTCTGAGAGCAGGAGAGAGCCCAGGAAAACAACAACTCTCCATCTGAACATCTTCATTAGTGACAGAGCAGTCGATCCACAGATGAGTCGACCCCCCCCCCCCCCCCCCCCCCCCCCCATAGAATGAAAGAGGGAATACCCTCGACTGTGTTTGCTGCTCCGAACTTCAACTGCAGCATCAGCGGCCCCATAGAGAAATAGGATGTGCACAAAAAGTGATTCTTTGTTGACATTTTGACTTTTCTCTCAGCACTTTGCTGAGTGTAGTCTGGGCATCATTAAGCGCTGTGACATCGCTTATTTACAGGAACACAGGAGGTCGACCGGCCCAGTAAATGTGTGGGGGAGGAACCATTGCGCGTCTTTACTCATCGGATGCGGTTTTTAAGACTGAGCAGTAATCAAAGCGCTCGGCTATATAAACCCCCCCCACTCCTTCCCCTTAAGGAGGCCTTTTCTCTTGGCTGCTGCTGAATGAGTGATTACCCTGGCATTCCAACCTGCCTAATCCCATTTCGAGCAGTGATTTAACACAGAGTAGCAGTGGCCAAGGTGCTGCGTTCACTGCGTCGTCCCCCCCCCCTAAACTAGTCACTGGAAGGAAAACCTGTTTGGTTTAATATTTCTGTCGCAAATATGTTGGCGAAGCAGACACAGGTTTTTTTCAATTAAAATGCATCATGCGGGGGATTCCAGGGTTGCCGCTGTTCTTCATGCATTAAGTCATACAGTAGCGTGTGTCTCAGATGATGTCAGCTCTTACCACTATGTCATCTACGTGCTTGGTTAGGGTCCATCAGGGTCCACGGTGCTAAAACAGAGGTAGCAGTGCCATGAATGCTGGGAATAACGGCGGCGCCGTCCTCCTACTAACCCGCTCTTGACCCCTGCACAAGGGGATCCGAGTTGAAGTGTGAGGGGATCCGACTTTAATGTCCACGTAATCAGTGGTGTTTGTGCTTTACCACCACTGAGCGCCTGGCCGGCCGGCTAATCTCATCAGGGTTTGGGCTCTGGTGCTGGGGTGAGGGAGAGGACAGCCTAGCATGACCCACATCTCTGTGCCAGGACGGCTAACAACACTCCGGCTCCACCACGCAGCTCCGTCAGAGTTTACTACGAGGCCCTTTGCCAGGGTGTTTACTACTGGACTGTCTGGCACAACGAGATAATGCTTGTACTAATGCCCTCTAAAGACACAGCCACTCTCACTAAGGAGGGTCTGCTCTTTTGCATCATCTCACATGAGAACATCGTGGAGCGATAATGAGGTGTAGACTGGGTTTGCATTGTAACTGTTTTCGTGATATTCTGTCTGTATGCAAGGGTGGACAAAACAAGTACCGTCAGAGGAAAATGGAAAGAGTGTGATAGAAGGATTTCTTGTTGGTTTGGATTTTCTAACTTTTCATTCAGAAACTAGTGTTCTACTTAACGTTAAACAGCCTCTTTGCACAGAAGTCGGATTCTTGCAATGTCACAAGATCGTGGGATCATATATCACATTTTAAGCTTATTAGATACGATTTATTGCAGGGGGAAAGGTTGCATTAGATTGTACAAGTGTAGCCAATAAACTGGTAACTGCGATCGCCCAGTAATCTCAAGTAGCCACTAGTCCAGAAGTTTTAGACAACAAAATCACTCGGTTAAGTCTAGTAAGAGAACGTAGTTGACGCTAACTTTATTTACTAACGACCCTCGTCACTACCGAGTGACTCAACGACTCAACTAGTGAGCCACCTGACTCACGTGACTAACGACACTTTGATTAACGCTGCCAATGAGGAAGTGTCTTAAACTTGCATTCCCTCTACTGGCCACCAGGGGGCGACTCCTCTGGTTGTATGGAAGTCTATGAGAAAATGACTACTTCTCTCTTGATTTATTACCTCAGTAAACATTGTAAACATGAGTTTATGGTCTCAATCTCTAGTTTAAAGTCTTCTTCAATACAGCATGATGTTCATTTAGTAAATTATGGTCCATTTAGAGTCAAATAGACCATAAAGGAGGGGATGCTTTAGGGCGGGGCTACCTT
Organism: Pholis gunnellus; assembly: GCF_910591455.1. Classification (NCBI taxonomy): domain Eukaryota; kingdom Metazoa; phylum Chordata; class Actinopteri; order Perciformes; family Pholidae; genus Pholis; species Pholis gunnellus. Next base: position 4,250,415 of record NC_136539.1, read on the forward strand.
GTGATTGACAGGTTGCTACCGCCACCAGAGCCGTATACAGCATCTCTACGTCACTCCTCTTCCGTCCAAATATGCTCACTTCCGTTCACTGGTTGCAAAAAGTCAAGATGGCGACGGCCAAAACGCCAAACTCGAGGCTTCAAAACGGCAGTCCACTAACCAATGGGCGAGTATGTCTACTTCTTATTTACAGTCTATGGCCATGACAAAATTACAACATTTATTTTTAGTTTCGCTCAGGACACGAACAGCGGTCTCCTGGAGGAAAGTCCTGTTTGCTTTTTGAGCAAACGCCACTACCGCAGCCCTATTTCTCTGTTTTCGCTGGTCATGTAGCACCAATCAAAATAAATAAATAACATGTTTGCCTTTCTACTGCATAAACAGTTTTATGAAAAGACCATCTTTCCAGGTCTTTAACCTATGTGCAGTATTTTTGTATGTGATAAGATTTCAAATGACATATTTTATGTCCCATAGGTATCTGCACCACACTGAGCCATAATGGAAGCCCCTTTTTACTTTTTTACATTTTTTTATTACTCGATGGTGTAAAAAAAAAAAAACACGAATTCTGAATAAAGCTGAGGCTTTTGCTGACTTTGTGAAATGTAAATACATTACAGTAACCTCACCATGACGGCACACCTGAGAAGTCACCTGTTACCTTGTGAGGATAGTGAGGCACCACGAGGAACATCACTTCTACGATGTTGTCTTCATGGCGTCATGTGGAAATTAATTTCAAACAACTTCTGTTATCATTCATTTGATTGACTTGATTTTTCTTTTCTTTTTATGACCCTTTTTTTCTGGGATATCAATTCAAATTTTACACCGAAATTATTGATAATAAACTAATATACTGTTAGCAGGTTGTATAAAAGCCTGTTACACACAGTGTTGTTCTAGTGAACTGACACCGTTGCACTCGCTCTGCTGCGCCCATGGGAGGTCAGAAACCTGCTCAGTCCACTCCCTCTACTCACCATCCAACCTCTGCACACTCACACACACACACACACACACACCGGAAACAAATGAGCAGCTGGCTGTTTGATGGTCTAATTTAAACCAGTGGATATTTTTGAGCTGTTTCAATCCCCTGACGTGTGTGTGTGTGTGTGTGTGTGTGTGTGTGTGTGTGTGTGTGTGTGTGTGTGTGTGTGTGTGTGTGTGTGTGTGTGTGTGTGTGTGTGTGTGTGTGTGTGTGTGTGTGTGTGTGTGTGTGTGGACACAGGGGCATAATAAAGGAAGTTCCTTTCATGCGAGGGATGGATAGTTTTCCTATTTTGCTGTTGAGATGTATTCTAAATATTTAGTTTTCCATTTTATAACAAGGCTAGTCATTGATATGCATGCCAGGAATGGCTGCACCACCCTTTCTGATCCGCTGTTCACATTTTACTGCTGTTTCATCTGCCTTGCTTGGGCCTCCAAGAAAAGCACACGTTCCATATCTATACACACCACACAAAAAAAAAAAGTCACTCAGATCCACCACAGCCAGGAAAACGTAACCGAAAATCTGACTTCCAGTCTTTGACTTGTTACAGTACAATTCACCTTTATTGTGAGGCGTGCTGTCGGTGGCTTATTAAACCATCTGATCCACTGTTGCACGGGCTTGATTGGCCTTTAATTTGCAATAGTAATTAATGCAGGATACTCCGACATCCATCTGGGAACAGGCGTTCAGATCAAACAAACCATTTAAAAGAGTTAAAATCATCGCTGGGGCCTAATTATCACCTAATAGCTGATGTGGCAACAAGCAAGTAATTACTATCTCTTTTTGCTTCTATTAGCCCAACCAATGGCTGCAGACTCCTCCGGGTATGGTAATAAAGGGTTGGTGTTTGTGAAAATTGACCCTTGGTGCTAAATGCAAAAATGATTTGATTAGGATTTTAACTTGATCCCTCAAATTCAGAATTTTGGTCCGGCATTCGCTGTTGCTGTATTTGATCGTGTGTGTGTGTGTGTGTGTGTGTGTGTGTCTCTCATGCCTCTGCATGATCAAACCTTATGAGAAAAGATTTTGAATTATGTTTTTTAAAATAAATCTATTGTCTTTCACAGCAAGGTATGTCGTACTGCTGTAAATTCCATTAGCTTTTCTTCAAACATGCACCAGGTTGTTAGACTGGAGGCTCATTTGTTTAGCAAACAGCCTGCCACCTAAGCTTATTATATCAATAGATTAAAAAGATGCCTAGCTGCTACGCTGAAGACTAAAACGCAGACATGCGCGCGCGGACACACAAACACAAGCAGCATGCTAAGTTGGCTTATCTTTGATGTGTCCCGATTGACAAAGAGACTCCCTCCCGTCAAAGGTTTGCAAATAGACTGATGCACAAAAGGTGGCCCGTGTTCTCTCTGTTTGTTTGTTTGTTTGAAATAAAGTCTGCTGTGAATTAGTTTGAGTTTCTGCTTTTGATCTAAATGTACCACATGATGGCTAGTCCTTTTTTTTTCCTTTTTTTGGTATTCTTTTAAGGACATCCTCCCGGTTTACCTTGTGTCACAAGAGCAGTGTTTGCTATCGTGGGTGCATTCTCCATGAAGACTGTGCCGAATCAGATGGCGGCGCAGGCCTGAACCGCGAGTAAATCGCCGTGCCTTTTTCTTCTTCTTTTTTTTTTTAGTCTCATCTTCGATGATGCGGCACTTCCTCTGGCTTTTGTCTCCAGTTTTGGGGGGCGCAGCTGCTGGGGGGCTAGGTGCTATCCACGCTTCCCCTCCCCAAAAAAAGAAAACCTCAGGCCACGCGCCGCTGCACCCCAAACACTAAATAGGAGCATTAGACACACCGTGTTAGTGGCTGCTGGTGTTTTGAGCTGTGGCTGTGGGTGCGTGTCTTGCCCAATGGGCCAGAGACGGGCGCATTACTGCAAACACACACTCACAGCTGCACACCACACTGCACAAGTTCTCCTCTGCTCCACACCCTCCTATAAAGACAATGGATTTATTCTTTTGTGTCACTCGTCCCGTCACCGACTAATGTTTCGTCTGCTGCCCGTTGACCCCTCTCTCTGCTTTGAGTCCCCCCCCGCCCCCTCTTGCTGCCCGGCTACAGATCTGCACTGTGAAAATACCCACAAGGCCTTTTTTTTCTTTTTTTTTTGCCCATATGTAGTGTTGCAGACTTAGATTATGCGGCCACCAGCATCACACCTCAGCAGGGTATATCCAAACATGAAAATGAATTCACAGCTAAATGCTGCTATATGCAGTCTTGAGAGGAGAACTCAAACACAGGTTTACACTAGTGAACAGCATTAAGAAATAGAGCCTGAAGGCAGCATTCATTAATGTGCAAAGCAAATGGAACCCCCCTTCCCCTCCAAAACAACACACACACAACATCAATGCAATGGTCATTTCAATAGACGGAAGAGCCCTATTGATTGCAGGGAATTTCATTTGGCATAAAAGAAATTGACCTAAATGAAATAGATGTAAAATATTCCCAGTTATTGAAAAAGAGAGAATAAAATCTGCATAATGAGCAGTAATTGTAAACTCAGGAGAGCCGCATTGATCAGTCTGAAACGAGAAAGTTCGGGTTTGAGTTGCTCGCCGTGTTTACTAAGCAAACTTGTCACCTCACAGCTTGCGGATGCTGTTCACCAACTCAAGTTTGAAGTATTGTAAAGTATTTTTAAATAATATTTTTGTTCCCTGTAACTGGCGAAAGGTGTTTTGGGCTTTTTAGCCACAGCCATGGTGTCCTTTCAGACTGTCTGTTATGAACTTTAGCACGAAAGTACTTGGGCATGACTTTGTCTCGGAGCAATGCAAATGGAATTGCCCCCTGATGGTTTGGAATGCACCCAGCTGGCCTTTAAAAGGTGATAATTGGAAAATACAGGATGAAGCCACAGTCGAAGTGGGGACCTTGTGTTAGACTGAGTTAGCCATAGCAAGGATGGAGGAGTGAAAACAAGCAGAGATGTGGGAAGAAAACATCAAATACATGCATTTCAAATGCATCATTTCAGGGCTTTCTCTGTGTGTTCTGATTCCATTGTGTGCAAAATGCAAACAGAATTCAAGCTTTTGACAAATCTGTGTCTTCAGAAGTCATTTTCAGAGAGGGTGGCCAGTTTACATAGAAATATAATGGTTGCCATTGTTGACAACCATTTCTTGTCCTTTAGTTTTCATCAGTGGCAACCACTTTGTAACGTACAATGAAACCACAAATAATATTGTCCTGAATATTGTTGTTTCCTGAATGGTTACTGCACATGCAACATAACCGCAACGCCCCCACCGTGGTACCTTTTGTTGCATGTCATGTGTCTCTCCCTCCCCTCGTTTCCAGTCTGCTGAAAAAGGCAAAGAGACAAAATAAAATAAACTTAAAAAAAACACAACAGGGAAAGCAAAACGTGCACCCCCAAATATCTTTTTAAATAGCTAGAGACGATGGCGATGCGATTCAGTTGTTTAACTGTGGGGCTTTGCTTGGTTATGACTGCATAGTACCTTAATTCCTCAAAATAAATATGGTGACTAAAAAAGGGCAACCTTATTTTCAGTTTTACCCATTTGCCAGCCTGGCAACCACTTTTAAAAGTTAGTGTTGAGCCCTACAGCGGTTAGATGAAGCAAAGTTTGCATTCTATACATAAAAATATGAACAAAGTCGTAGTACAAATTCCTTCAACTTTATTTCAGGTTTATTCGTGGTCATCACACGTGTCGGAGTTCCCATGGACAATTGCCGAGCTTAAATACATCAAATTGTTGTTGCTGAAAATTCTCTTTTAGAATTTACTGAGGGGACACTGAAATGCACGTCCCGACTAATTTCTAAATCCTGACACAGCATTCCTTCACCTCTCGGGAAGGAAGTGTAGCTGGCAGGTCAGGAGGCCTGTACAGGAGCTCTTCCCTTTTTACAAGGCAACATTCAAAGCATTTCTTCACTCCTCTCCTTGTGTTAGCCTAACCCTAGTGTAAGCCCGTGCATCCGGTCTCCATTACTGTGGTCTCTTCTGAGAGAATGTGATGGCGATAAGTTTCTTTTGAAGTCTGGCTTTACTACAGGACCTCGAGAGAGAGAGGGCCGAAGCCCGCTGCTACACTGGAGAGGAAACCCAACCAGCTCTCTTTTTACATTTGTTCTGAGCCCCGACTTTGACTTTTAGTCCACATTTCTAGTCAAAGAATGCCCCGATATCTTTGCCATATAAATCATAATTTATCCCTATTTTAGCAGCTGAATAAGTATCCTAAGCATTCTTATTCATGGAATGTTTATGCGTGCATTGATAAAAAAAAACATCAAAACATTTCAAAAACACTTTGGTCATTAGGCTACCCTCCAGTGAAAACAGTCTGCATGTCACCCGTCATGCCCCGTGTCAATCAGCAGACATTTCCACCAACAATGTGGCAACACCCACGCTGCACTCTGTTCAGGAAGCCTTTTACTAACTCCAAATGGAATCTTCTTAATGACTTCCCGTACCTGATGCCTACACTACTGCTGTCTGGATTCCAGCAACGGTACCAGTCTGACTGACCTTCATATTGCATTTCAGCTGTTTGAGAGTCACCATTGAGAGTGGCAGTGGCAGAGCTGTGGGTCAGCTCAGAGAGACACACATTTGATTGTTCACAGACACACACGTCAATAATCACCATTCACACAAGCGTTGGGTTCTCAGCTGTACTTTCATTGGACTTAGAGTATCACTGTTAGACAATAGAATTAAACAAGACTCTTTGCTATTCATGTATTTTGGCACATTAAAGGTACGGTTGGAAATCTTCTGAACATTTTTTATATTTCTGTTGAAATTCTCATAACATCCCGACAGCAATCAATAAATTAAATGCTCTGACCAAAAAAAAAATAAAAAATCTGGTATCTGTGGATGTCGTTGGACTGTAATAAGCCCGTCCAATCATTGCATTTGACCCGAGTGTAATGATTGGACGGGCTACCTGCCCGTCTACCTGCGCACGTATTGCTCGTCACCAAACTCTTCCAGCTGTGAATACTAACAATAACCTTGTTTGTTGTTTACATTCATAATGATGTCTCAAGATTACCAACCCTAGCTTTAAAGGAAAAAGCAAAACAAAAAATCTAACTGGCTGTTAGTAGATTCCTATGCGGTTCACTACTACAGCTTTATGACCTCGCACTGCTTACCCCTTAACTTTATAGATTCCTTTCATGTTTTTTTTCGTGTTTTTGTTTTGATAGATACGAGCAGACTGTATGACTGACAGGGATGGGAGTTGCTTAGTAACATGTATATAGTTTATGGTTAATTGTAGATTTATTGTTAAAATTCTAGTCATGTGTGATGCAACACATTCAGGTTTTCCCAAATCTCCATCAAGTATTGGTAAAGTGTTAGTAATCTTTCTCAGTAGAACAGTAACAACCATGCAAGTATCTTATCAGCTGTTGTATCTGTCTGTAGTAACACAGTTCATTCTTCTAGAAAGTAAGCTTCTCTTCTCCAAGTTCAAACCTCTTGATTGCCAAGGTCTTCACCACATATTGGGTGCTTCAGTTCAATGGTTTCAGTCTGGTCCTGGATGGCGTCGGTGCCAGACAACTTTCCATGATCCTCCCGGTGAGGGAAGGAAGGGGCACTGATTATTACCCAGTTGCCCACCTCGCCCACACCACACCCTTAATGGAGAGATAGGCCAAGCTAGGGTCTTGCTCTTTCCCTCTCACTTTCCACACTGTGTTTATGTTTCTGAATGTTTCATCTACCAACGCACAGGAATATTACACACAGGAATGTCACAGGAAGTGTGACAAGTAAAACACCCTCTGTTCGTCATATCAACCTTTGTCTCTTTCTAGAACTATATCGCTGCATGGAACAGACTCAAATTGTCTGTAGTGTGGAAAACAAAAGTGTTGGTATCGTGTGCAACTATATAATTAAAGCTCTAATACTGGTTTGATAATGGTCAAAATTACATGAGAATAGCACATTAGCAGATTGAGATATTGCTCCGTAACAAAAAAGTCCTGTTTAATTCTAAACATCGTTTGCTTGCCTCTTAATGAGCTGTTGATGAAACACTGGATGTGAGTCAATTATTTGAACAGGAGCTCCTGTGCAACATTACTAATACAACCTAATAGACCTGGATTAAATAAGATGCTTTCAACGCCAATAAAAAGTAGGCGGCAACCTCCGGTTCTAAAAAGTGAAGCCAATGCTTAAGTGCCTTAAACCTGCATTCATTCTAATGACCAGTAGGGGGCGACTCTTCTGGTTGCAAAAATAAGTCATATTGTATAGAAGTCTATGAGAAAATGACTCTACTTCTCTCTTGATTTATTACCTCAGTAAACATGAGTTTATGGTCTCAATCTCTAGTTTCAAGTCTTCTTCAATACAACATGATGTTCATTTAGTAAGTTATGGTCCATTCAGAGTCACATAGACCATAAAGCAGGGTATGATTTAAAGCAGGGCTACTTAAAGATTGACAGGTTGTTGCAGTGGCTTTAGAACTTGAACCCTTTCACAGTGTGTTTTCAAATCATTAAAGTTAATTGTAACATTTTGGTCACCTAAAAATGTCTTGTTGGTTGTACTTAGATCCACCCTCTCTTGTTATTTCTGGTTGCAAAAAAACAACAACATGGGGACGGCCCAAAACCGAGCTGGTGATGGCGAAATGCCAAACTCGAGGCTTTAAAACGGCAGTCCACAAACCAATAAACATTCACTTATTATACACAGTCTATGATGATAACACATGTTGATGATAATTTGTCAGGGAATTGTTGATTTGAGTTAATGTTCATTTTGATACTGTAGTTTGTGTTATTGTTGTACTTAACTACCTCATCTTGTAACATGAATCTATGTTATGGACAAAATAAGAGGATTCTTCAATGGGAAGTTATTATACTGGCTGAGAGGCCTAGAGGACACTACAAACACCTAGCATAGTGTTTCAACAGTAACGATTGGTATTGCTGACTAAAGCAAACCAGGCCCTCATGAGGCTCAGGTTGGGAAAAGGGTCATGGATGCGTTCCATCGATGGAAAACATTTTTTTCTTTTTTCTCCCCAGGAAAAATAAAATCTCTAGATGTGAATGGGTTGCCACACCTTATATGACCCAGGCCTGTACCATAATTCTGCATAGTTTTGGTCTTGTCACAGGTTGATTTTTATTTGTAGCACACATTACCACCATCATCAAACCATTTTTGGCCCTTTTGGAGTCCTGGACCACCAATAAAACGGAGCCAGTGTTTGTGTAGCTCTCGCGCTTGCGTGGGGCTCACTGGGCTCACCACGTCACCGGTGGCTGTGTTGTGGTGAAAGCCGCTACAAGAATTCTCTCCATGTGGTGCGCGACACCCGCAGCACACCGCGCTCCGACAGTCTGACAATCCCAGCCTCCTACTCGCGTCGCAGCTTTTGCCACAGGAAATGTGTTGTTGATTTAATGATGTGTGTGTGTGTGTAGGCCTTTTTGTTGTGGAGAAGGTTTTTGCTGTATCCCCCCCCCCGACATGTAGAGCCATTACAAAGTGGATTAAACTCGGATACAACCAACTCTACATGAGTGAATTAACATGAATGTAATTACTGTTTTCGAGCCATTTTGTAAACTAAGTGCTAACAGACAGTACACATTGTATGTGTGTTGAAGACACACAAAAAAGGGGAATAGAAGTGCATTCTTTCCGCCCCTACCAGCTTACTTCTTATAATGCGTAATAATTCATGTAGATAAGAGACTAGCCCGGCGTAGCAGCGTAGGGTTAATGCAGAATGCGTATAGGCGTACCTCGATCCTGTAAGGCCTCATGGACTGACTAGAAGGGGCTTTCGGCTTACAATCCTTTTTCATGTGGGGTGCGGGGAGGGGCTCTGGGCTCTGCTATGGGGGGTTGTGGCCTATATAATACTTCCATGGTTTTGGCAGTCAGATTTTCGAGAAACTTCCTGGTGTGTCAGGATCAATCGGGCCTAAGCCAGTCTTAATTAAAGGCTTGGGGCTGGGCAGAAGTCGAGGGCAAAAGGCATCCCTGTTGGTTAGAAGAATGAAGCGTCTGTCATTACGACACTATAGGGAGCATCAGCTTTATTACTTAAAATTCCTCTTGCAGCTCAATGACGACATGCAAATGATGCTTCGATTATATTTATGTTTTGCCCAAAATAAATTAGATGGAAAAGGCAACACTACGGTACTAATTTAAAAAGCAGTTCCCATACATTTTGATTTGTTTTGTGGTATTAACCTCAAGAAAGTAACACAACAGACCTGCAAAGACCAGAAAAGTAACAATTTCAGGATCAACAAATTGCTCAGTAGTTTGTCAGCCTGCTTGGTTATCATTCTGCCATCTTTTAGCTCCCAAAGTTGACAGAACAGATTTTTATTCACTTCTAATCATAAACATATTGTAAAGAGGCAAATATCCATTCATCTCTGCTCGCACTATTATTTATGTATACTTGAGTTATGTAAAGATGTTTTGAGTAACCAAAATAGGGATTTGTTGAAGTACACCGTCTTGAAGGCATTTCTTATTTATAGTCTCTTACTCTCAGTGCTTGTTAAAATGTTAAAGAAAAAGGTTCAAGAGTGTTTGACATTAAACGAGTGCTACTGAAGCAGTTGTGTCACAAGTTTTAAACAGATGCAGTTATAGTTTTCAACCACTTGGGGGCACAGGCAACTTACAGGGAAGAGATGAGGAGCCATGAGCTGGGTTGTGAATGGTGTGTGTTTGTTTGTGTGTGTGTGTGTGTGTGTGTGTGTGTGTGTGTGTGTTCCATTAATTAAATGGAATATGATCCAAAAGGGCTGCGCTCACTCATGACACATCATGTACCACAAGAGAGGAAATAAGACAAATGCCACAGATGTCCCTTTTTCTCTGGTTTGTTTCCCTCCAAATCCAAACGTCAGACAGACAGCGCCTTAGTATGTTTTAGTCTCCCGAGTGGATCTTTCCAGTACACCCATCTGTCAGACAGTTTTTTTTTTTTGCGGAGGTCCGAGGAGGGGTACGGGGGGCGGTGTTTGTGTCTGGGCCCGGCTGGGTGGATGGGTGGGGGTAGGAGATCAGACGCAGCACATATCACATCGCGGGCCAAATATCCTAATAGTCTGATGTACCATCTGATCTGCTGTCCCAGTCATGTCCATATCCAGGGCTCATCAGCCCAGAATGTCCCGTCTAGTGCAAGTTAAAAGACCATTTTTTTTTTCTTTAGCTCGCCAATTCCACCCTTTCTCTCTCACTCCACTTCCAACTTAATCTGTGCATCTGCTTTGACCTGTGTCAGCCCCCCTTCACTCACATCCACCTTCTCTTCCCACCAGAAGACCCTGAACACCTGTAGAGTCGACCGGGCAGTGCCTCATGTGCTTCAACTCTGAATCCAAAAGTTGAGTTGATTTTACACTCTGGGGAGCAAAATACTCTTCATTGCCTCCTGTTTAGATGCTCCACCATGACGAGTCAGCTTCAAGTGTGTATCAGCTGTTGTTTTACCTCGCATAATTACCCCAATGAAAGTTGGCTTGGCGTTCCAGCATCCATCATTATCTGCTATGTAAATGTGAAGGCGGCACCATTTGTGAGCAGTGGGAAGTGTTCTCACCGACAGGACTAATGCCGTTAATGCATTCACATCATTGAGGGTTATGTAACGGTGTTATAGCCACCTCGCCAGTCTTAATGCATTCGGGCCCCACGGCGTCAGATGGGCCCTCAGTGATCCAGGAGGCTCAAGATGGCAATGCTGTTGTTTTCTTTTTCAGTGTGTGTGTGTGTGTGTGTGTGTGTGTGTGTGTGTGTGTGTGTGTGTGTGTGTGTGTGTGTGTGTGTGTGTGTGTGTGTGTGTGTGTGTGTGTGTGTGTGTGTGTGTGTGTGTGTTTGATCAGGCACGGATGTGTGTATCCATATGGTTCCGTAGCGACATGTTTGAAACGTTCTGGCCTCGTGCCAAATAAATGTAATAGACATAGATGTGTGTGTGTGTGTGTCAGTGTGTCACTCCTTCTTTACATTGAACCCACCTTTTTTTTCTTGGTCACATGATCTGTTTGCTGTCATGTGACACTATGGTCAGAGTCTGTATGGAGCAGCTATGATGATAGGTGGATTATTTGGCGTCGAGGGAAGACGTGGGCCCTTTGCTTTGCCATTGGCTGAGAGGCTGCCGAAAAGTAAACACCGATCAATCCTCCCTCTCTCTCCTCCTCTCTCCCTCCCTCTCCCTACTGCCACTATGCAGACAGACCCAGCGACATGAGCTGTGGAGAAAGCTCCCCACCTCTCCTCCGCCTCGTTTCCTCCCGCTCACTCTAATCCCGACACACGAAAAGAAACCGCCCCTCAGAGAACAAGTGTCAGCCTCAGAATAGAGCGCTGGTGAATAGTGCGTCAACACCCCCCCCCCCCCCCCCCATTTTATCCTCTGGTTTACATGTTAGAGAGTGCTAATGTTGATGGAGGTGACAATTAACTATACAATGATCACAGGGATGGCGCTCGTGCCGCCGCCTCGCAGCCTTTGCTAAAGAGATAAGTGACTGATCTCGACTGGGCAGATGACGGATAAGTACATAAAGGGACGGTTGCTTTTGGTGTAACACAGTGTTGGCTGGTCTACCAGATGTTCTGCAAGCTTTATGCTTCATATTTGACTTGCTAATATCATCCAGCCTATTTATAGTTCCCGGTGAAGCTTTGACACCCTAATTGAGGCCTTATCCTTGTACATCATATATGTACATACGATGAATCTCCACGTTAAATGCCATTCTTTGAAAATGTAATCTGTTAACCCGAGACGAGGGCTGAATTTCAATTGGCAGCAACGGTAACACCGTGACTTGTGTTGAGTTGTTTGTGTGAGCATGCTGCTGCCTCCGCTGCTGCCTCCTTCGCCAGGCACCTGCATGCCGACTCAGGAAAAACAGGGGGGGGGTTTGGAGACACCACCTGAGATATCGACCGCCTCTCGGCCCCCGCTGTCGGGTCGTGAAGCGGCCCCCAAAAAGATATTTGCATGAAATAAATGAGAATCTCTCTCTCACGTCCGGCTCCGCCACGGCCAACGGTTTTTTCCGTCGCAGATGCGCACTCCATCTGGCCCCCGCTCCCCTCATCTCCACTCAGCAACATGGTCAGATACGCCATCGAGCTTTGCGCTCCATCGCAGGCGATGTTCGTTAGAGGGCTCCAAATGATGCTCTTTTTAAGTGTAGGATGGCATTAGTTTGTTAGGATGAAGTATGTGGCAGGGGGACACCAAAGTAAAAGATGTTGCGGCATCCCCAAAGTGAGCCTTTGTTTGTCCTGCTTTTGATTTCGGGGCAATATAGGGTTGAAGGGGGTCAAGTGGTCCCTCTATCCTGAGCAAACACGGACATGGTGACAGCCGTTGGGACAACAAACCTCCACGAGAACCGGCTGTCCTGCCAACATGCTCCCCGCCTCTCCGCTGCTAGCACAACGCCCCTCCCCCACCTCAGCCCTCAGCCCAGGACTGTGATCCTGCATAGCCGGCATAATGAAGCCATATAAGCCTGTTATTTGCCGCTTTACGGCTTGTTTTATGAAGGTGAGCTGACAAGCAGCTCCCAGAATGGTTCCTGTCGCTTTAACAGACCGCATTACCAAGAGAAAAGGAGCGTTTGGGGATGGGGGGGGGCAGGGCCGGCCGGAGAATGGGCCGGGGCCTTTATGTCAGCTCTGCCAGGGCTTTGATGGGTCGAGGTCTGGCTGCAGGCTATCACTGGTACATTTTACGTCTTCCACCTTTTGTGTGTGTGTGTGGGGGGGGAAACATTATTGACGTTTGACCTATGTTCTCATTCCCGCCTCCTCCTCACTAATCAATTACCACATCGATCCATTAATCAGACAGCGGTGATGGCCAGTGAAAGGGGCCCGTGGGTATGTGTGAAGATTTGCGGGATCGGCCTCGGGCTATCGTGGAGGAGGGCCTTCACCTGTGGAGTACACCGCTCAGCGTTTGGCTAACAACAAGTAGGGCCCAGGCGTCTGTAGGTTATTTTTTATTCACGAGACAATTAGTTTTTCTCCGTATGCAATGCGTGAACCTCGTGTATGTTTTTGCGTGAAAAACGATTCATCAACGCAAGCAAAATGAAGCTGATTTCTTAAATTGCCATCTTTTCACACAAATTCCTCTCCTCGGTGCACGGAATGTCATGGATGGATTTTAAATTAAGCCCATCCATTTAAGATATCACACACACACACACACACACACAGCTGTGTGTATTGACATGTATTTTCTACAATTGGAAATAATAATTAAAAAAAACTCACAGTTGTCCCGTAGCCCAGAAGCCAACAGGGTGAAAATCGGCAGGAAGTGTGTCTTATTAACGAAGCTTTATTGGGCATGACTTGTGAGACCTTGGCACAAACACCGGCAGCCATTGCACTGTGTCTGTAAAGTCAGAGGAGGCCTTTTTGAGTGAGAGCAAACATGTTTTTGTCCACCGGACTGTTTCCATGGAGGTTAGGCGCAAACAGAAACAGATCAGACGTGCAGACAGCCAGCAGATCAAAACGGGAGCTGCGGGAGCGGAACCCACCACGCTTTGATTAGGTTTGGTTTGGTTTTTCGGTTTGGTGTGTGCAGACTAAAGCCACCACCCCAGTCCGCCTCGTGCCCTTGCCAAGTCGCTTTGCCAAAACAGCGCAAGATTTAGGGAAGAAAGTACGAGAGAGAGAGAGAGAGAGAGAGAGAGAAAAGCCGTGGGCTCTCCCCCCCTCTCAGACTGACCAGGGTCCAGCTGACAGTCACCCAGCTCTTGTGGGTTTAGTGAATTGAGAAGACACTTCTTGTGTGGATTTTTCAATTCTTCAACGTGTCATTTGGGCTCGGCAGTGCCATTGTCCCCGGCCCCTTTTCTCCCCGCTCCTTCTGCCGAGACGAGTCGTGTCATCCCCTCGTGATCAGCACTTTTGTTGCCTTTGTTTTTGGCCCTACCTCAGAAGTCCATCTTGTCTTTTATGTCCCTGCCTTTCATGCATAAGGGAACAGTTGTGGCCTGTTGTGGGGCTGTTCCACTGCATTTCCACCAGTGGGGTTTCCTTTCATTCTCTTCAAAGTACTACAATGGAGCTCTGAGGGCCTGAATGGCCAATGCAGAGCGCACAATCCTACAGAGCCCGCTCATTTTGTTTTGCCAGAGTCAATAAAAATGCTAAGTTAAAAGCTAACCCCCTTGTGCCCTCCTCGAATGGAGCAACTTGTTTGACCTCCCCTCTCAATTAACTTTTAATGATAAATTCATTGATTTAAAAAAATAACAAAAACAATAGGTTTTTTGTAACTCATCTAAAGAATACTATTCTGCACACATTTAGTGCTGCATTTTATAATGAATTAGTTCATTTCAAACTGATTTAGCCCATACTGTGTATATATACAACATCCATATATGTACATATATACATATGTATGAGCTAGTGAGTGGATTTATGGAGGGAAAGAGAGATAGCTGGACATTCAACTACCATCACAACTGTCACAAATGATAGCTCCTCTATCTTTTACACTCTGACCCCCCCCAGTCCTGAGACCTAGATGAAGACATCTCCATCCTTCTGCAGGAGTGGGATTAAACTAGTTTTATGTCGAGGGATGAGAAAAGAAAAGAGGAAAAAGTCTTGCCCTTGTCTCCGGGCATTACGGCGGAGGCCTTGCATAAAAGCATTGTGTGCCGATTTGTGAGCCGAGGGAAAGCCGGGGACTTTGGGAAGGATTACAGGTAGGCAGACATTGGCTGCTGAAGATAACCGCCATGACTTCATCCTCATTGTGTAGATTAAGGCATAAAACCCAAACTAATGAGACGGGAAAGGGGGGAGAAGACATGGACGGGAGGAGGAGTGAGGGGTATTGTTGATGGTGAGGGACGTCATTGTCGCCGGAATAAGCTTCTTCTCTTTTTTTTTTTAAGTGAGAAGAGGAAGATGTGGGCCCAGAGGTGATATAATCTGAGGAAGTGAGATTAAAAAGAAAGGATGCTCCGAAATGAAATGCTACATTTAGGTAAATGGCTGTAATTTAGGTTACAGGGATCTCAGAGGAGCATGGTGTTGCATTTTTATGATGGCAGTAGAACATGTGTTGTGATGTCTGCTCAGAGCAAACTGAATGTTTGGTGTTTTTAAATCAGCTGCAGAATACTTCAGTACAGTCAATTCAGTATTACTGTCAGCAGGTCCAGTGTGCTTGAGAGACCAGCCCCCCCCCCATCTAATCTGAGGGTTTGGGGTGGACGTGGGACGGCTTGCTCATCCCGACTCCCAATTTGCTGGAGAGCAAGCAAAGGAAGCATTGGGGGGGGGGGGCAGAGAAGAGAAACAAAAGTAGAACACAAGTGTTTGATTCTCTCCTTTCCCTCCCTGTGTTGGGCGTCTCTGGTTAATTTTTCAGCATTTCTCTGCCATCCAATTGTGTCCTCAGACCTGAGGCAGTGTGGAAAAAACCCTACAGCATCATGCTGAGTGGAGGGGCCGTATTTGGGGAATGTTTTTCACTCTTAAAAAGAAAACAAAAAAGTCTCCGACAGGCAGGTGGACACAAAGCTAGGTGAATATTGATGACTTTCTGACCACTTTATTTCCCACCTGCGGACAGCCGTCTGCAGACGGAGAGCCCGTCCACGCCTCAGGAAACATCGATTTCCCACCTACTCTTTATTCATTCTTTATTTTCACCAAATTTAATCTGGAATCTTAAGCAAACCACATTTTGAGGTATGCAGCGCTTATTAAGAAGTAGCTGATTATTGTGGTGTAGAAACCCAGATCTTTAATTTGAGTGCATTTTCGACACAGCTTCCTGCCTTGCACCGCCGCGCTGGAGATAATTGTGGAAATCTACATATTGAGAGGGAGGCTGCCGCCGCGGTCTGCTTTGGAGTGGGGCCTCTTGTTCTGCTGTAATTCATGTGGTACAATGAATATTACCACCTGAATTAGGCTATTATGCTGCCAGGTGGAGGCCAGTGGAGTTACAGGAAATAGTGATCATCATGTCATGATAATGAAGCAATTACTACAGGCTATTCACGGTACAATATTGACCACCAGGCCGCAATCAGCAGTGGCTAGATATGACATGGCTGTTATGTCGAGTGGAATATTTATTAAGATCTCATTTACTCTTCCTCCCTGCTTCTGCTGGACAGACTGTGGTACGCTGCAGAGGCCTGAGGCGTCCAGCCCATGTGGGCTCACTACGTAAAACACCCCATCCATTCGGAAATACACAGTTTACACGAGCCATATCCAAATTCGGATTATTGTCATATTCTGAATAATACTGGTATATGAGTGTGCTTCTAAACATGGTCATAGTTACCACTTGAACGTGACCAGATGTCATCCCTGGGTGTTTGCTGGAACCACTGATACCGTTGTTTTTCTTGGGAGGACCGTCTCAAAACGTCCCAGTTGAAAATCGTACTCGTGAGTCGCTGTTTAGACCCATTCACAAGTTTTTTTTTTTTTTTTACAAAATCCGGCTCATTTCACTTGCATTAGGAGTTTCCCATATTACCACTGATAGCCAAAATTGGTGTAAACTTGTGAACTGAACGAAAAAGCTCTGTGATGAACTGATGAACTCTGTTACATTTGACATGTTCATGGAACCCCCAAAATGTCAGTAAGCATGTGTATTATAAGATCCTTACAGAGATTGTCATTCCTTAGTGACATTACCCGTTACCTTGAGAAGAACCGGTGCACCCGTCTGGATTACATGACAGGGGATTTCAGAGATGAAACTTTGGGCCAACCGGAGCTGAATATTGCAAAAGTGACAGTAGATAAGACGTGCAGTTCAAGGATATGTGGCTCAAGGTGGATTTATTGTAGTCAGACACCACAGAGAGCCGTACGGCGAGTGTCAGATCATCAGAGGCCATTCTGTTGGATTGAAGATCAGTTGATAGCGCTATACCAGTCAACTTCTTTGTCCAAGACACACTCTGGTGTTGGTGGAAGACCGACACACATCTGCATGTAAAATGCTGCTCAGCCGCCATGGAGAAGTCACGTGCCATATACTGTGTAGGGGTGTAAGAAAATATTGAGTATTGAGATATTATGTTTTGTGATACTGTCTTTAACACTATAGATTCTTAATAAATTGTTTGCATGCAAAGATGAAGTCCACCAATACACTTCCTTTGTAAAGAGATGTGTCCCCTCAGTGTATGTCCCCGATCATAGTAGTGCTGTGATGTGGGATGTTTCAGGGATTAATGCGAATGCAGATTACATCGCAAAGTCAACTTTTTTTTACTCCGATTTTATGCATATGGTGGTGTGTTCTTCATACTATGATTTTCAGCAGATTTAAAATATTGCCTTGCTTACAACAACGTATCATCATACGTACGATACCTTACATAAAGTAATTCCTCATTTTTCGTGCATTTTCCTACAAAAGACGTGTGAATTTCCATTCGTTATATGCGTACGGTCGGTTCAAAATGAACAAGACACTACTCCGTTAGGATTAGGCAACAATACCACTTAGTTAGGTTTAGAAGAAAACAAAACTACTGAGCTTTAGGAAAAGATCTTCGTTTGGGTTAAAATGACTATGGAAGTGCCATTATTTGAGATCGCTGTTTGTTGGACTCCACTACCTTCCCTCTTACACTTCCTCGTTCATGATCACCTGGGTAACACATGGGTAACCATTATTACGTGGGATATCTCATTGTTTTTCGTAGGTAGAGCTACGAATGCTGGATGAGCCCAGCCTGCTTACAGTATCACAACATTTTGTAATATATTGACTGGTCACCCCTGTATCGTGACACGTATCGCATCACCAGATTCTCGCCAATACACAGCCCCAATACTGTAGAGAGAAGACAGAACAATGGTATGACGTACCGTACTGTTGAGTCTGCAACAACTAATGCACGTGCCTCAGCAAGGCCCGGGTCTAGTCTAACTCACCACCCTCTTACCGCATCCCCCCCCTCTTTAATTCCATTGGGCCCAGGTCTACTGCTGCCTCCCTGCTAATGAGAACCAGTCCCATCCAGCCCCATATAAACCCACTAACACACACTTGCCTCTGATCTCAGACCAGTAAACATAGTCACTGCGGCCAGGTCCCACCACTTTACAGCTGCAAATTTAGCCACACAGCCCTGTGTTATCATAACCTTTCATGTAAAAAAGAAAGGAAAATAAGTTGCTAACATAGGTGCATATGGCACTTTGGGGACTGTTAAATATATAGAACACATATATAGTGATCTAATAATGGGGAAATGTCCACCAGATGTGGGATGGTGTAAATAGAGATATCCAGATTGTGTTTATTATATGGATGTGATCCTCTATCGTTACAGCTCTGCTCCAATCCATGTATCTGTGGTGTTCATCGCTGCCTGGCGTCACAAACGGCTCTTTTGGGGTTTTTGTGGGATTGTTGAAATGGTTAATATTCGCCAACCCTTTAATTTAATCATTTGTCAAACCCTGATGCTAAAACAACAGCAGATTAAACAAGTTAAAAATAAATCAATCGAATAAAGACACTGCTCATAGATGTGGTCACACAACTATGATCCTTTCACAGTATTATAACTGTCTCATAAAATATCATGGTATACGTCATTACATTATTATTTGATTGAAAAAAAAAAAAAATGATATGTCAGTTACAGTGACCCTTAAAGAAATGACAACAGAATTATAACATTAAACAGAATTAAAAACCTGACTTAAAAGAATAACCTGTAACTATAAAATGTTAAACGGAGGCGCTTCAGTTTACGTTGTTAGCGGCACTTCAGCATGTCCAATGTACTACTAAATGACAACTTAACTGCAGGTGTGCGACAGCACAGCGAGACTGCTCCTGTCTATACCTCTTAACTACTTTTATTACTTATACTCGTATCAGTTTTTACCAATACCCTAGATATGCAAATGTGCGGAATGATAACCGTAATCTTCATACTGCGGTACAACCCTACCACCACCTCCAGCTTGGTGATCCCAGCAGATTGTGAGTGAAAATAAGATGCAGAGGCGGTAAACGTCATTACATCATACACTACTCACCATGTTGTTGAGGGTACGCCTGTCCTTTGCATTCTTGGATACAACAATGGGCAGTAAGGATGTAAGGTTCTCCAAGTTTCCTACAGCTTCAGTGGAACGAGGCAATACGTGTTGTCTTTTATGTGCAACTCAGCTACATCGCCTTTTTTTTTTTTTGTGGAAACGTGACCTCCATAAATTCCTTTTCTCTGGGGTCAAAACGGGAAACAGAAACACCACAATGTATCGTTATGTCGTGTATATGTAGGGCTGACTTGATCGACGGAAAATAATCGTTTTTATTCAATTTTCTTTGGTTGCAGCATCTCAAACTGTGACAATGTGCTGCTTATTTTTGTCACACGTGTGATAGTCCACCACCCAAACATATTGAACTCACTGTTAATTGGTCTAAACAAGACTTTTAGAGACGTGGATATTACACATCACTTTAATGTACAGGATGTCTCATCCTGTTGGCCTGCCTACATATCATCTTTTCACATATGGTTTTATGTTTTCTTAAGGAGAACAGAAAGAAAGTTTTTGTGAAAACTTTTGCCTCCTGCAGTTATGTACGTGCCAGGATGGGAAAAAAAAGTGACAGTTTACTGTAAAACGACCTCCTGTGTGAGAGAGAGAGAAGGTAGCACGGTGGAATTAAGGAGGAAAGAAACGCTGATTGTTGGTCTCCGTTATCGACCTCTGCTCCTCCACTCCCTTTCCCGCTTCTCAGTTTTCTTCCCTCATAGTGAAACCTACTCTTAAATTACACCCACCCTTTTTTTTTTTTGTACTTCAATTACATTATAATATATTTGCCTTTTTAAGTGGCCACTTAGTATGGCTTTTTAACATTTCCCCCTGAGCGGTATACGCACAGAATTCATTTAGGTCTCAACAGCCGTCTCCTGTCCCCTAACCACTCGGCACTCCCCCCTCCGTCCTTCCACCCACTATTTTTCCTTTCTAATTTTGCTTCTCTCGCTCTCTCGCTCTCTCTGTTTTTTGGCCCTGAAATAACTGAGCGCTCTACCCTTTTTTTATTTCTCCAGCGGTCTACCATTTGTCTGATGTCAACCTTTTTCTCCCCCAAGCCTTTTGCGAGCACTATCCCCAGTCTCGATATACCTGGGAGCACTAAAATGCTGGGAGCAACCTGCATTGGGTTTGAACTGCTCCGCTCCAACCGCGACATCTCAGCGCAGATTAGGCCTGATTGGGACTGGAGGGCGTGTGGGAGCGTAGTTGACGGGATTAAGTGGCTATTGAAGTGACTTTTTGCTCCTTTTTTAAGAGAGTGAAAGACAAGAAAAGAGACTCATTCAGTGCACCCCCCCCTTTCAACAGAAGGAACACACCCCCTCTTCCTCTTCCTTAGGAGGACACTAATTACAAATATGATCCCTTGAAGGGCTTCTGATACCCGGTGAGAGTTGGATGGCGGGAGAAGCTGTTCCTCGCCGTAATTAGACGTATCTGATCCTAAACATTTAGCCACTCATTAGGGCCAGTGGTTTCGGAGGCCAGATTGACGGAACAAATAATTAAGACGTGTGCTCAATGATTGTCATTATCGGTGTGCGCAGTTGTGTGTGTGGGCGGACGGAAGGGGGCACACAAGCCAAACTCACTGCTTGACTTTGTGTGTGTGCGCGTGAACTTTTTTTGCTGCATGCAAGTGTGCACGTGGATGTGATGAGGAGCATGGCAACAACCGGTCGACCTGGTATTTCATTGTGTGGCAATCCGAGTAAATACCTTTTTTATTTTCATGGTGTTGGGCTGGAGAACTCCAGTAATTTGCTTCAATAAGCATAAAATAGCCCCCAAAAAGAGCATGTTGCACGATATTCTAAACTTGTAGGAAGCATCCGCTGAAGAGCAAAGACACCGCAGAACATTTGAGCCAAACACCCAACCCCAAAAAGTTATTTCCGTCAAAAGGTAACTGATATTGCCATACCCTGGAAATGACTTGCTTGCTGTACTGCACTGTAAACTTGAATGTTTCATTGATTGTTCACTGAAAGTTGTCAGGCTTGTCCAGCGTTCGTAGATATCCCACGAAATGATGTTGTATGCAAACAGGCAAAGCCCACGCAGGGCCAAAAGGAAGGGGAGGTGAATGTATCCAACATGCAGAGATCTTTCAGCCTTTCGTTCGTACTTGCATACTTCGATAACGGCACTTTTCCAGTTATTTTAGCCCAAACAAGGATCTGTTCCTAAAACTAACCAAGTAGTTTTGTTGCCTAAACCTTTTTGTCGAGTAATTTTGATTTAGGCATTGTGTGACTGAAAGAGCAGAATCATCTCTATAAAGTAGGGTTTTGCACCTTTAGTAGTAGCAACGAATGTACAAAAGTTGGCTTTTTTTAATACATGAACGACAATAACACAGCTACTCTGTTTTCCCCAAACTTTGTAACGTTTCCATGACTCAGCTCCAACCACTGTGCTGACTGACACCCTTACTCATTCACTTCCTGCCTCGATATTCAGCAGTGTGGCGGCATTAGCATATGAGTGGCTCAGTGTTTGGGTGAGTTTGTCCTCAACAAAGGCTGCCAAAGCACAGGTCAGCGTCTCTCATCCACTTCAATGGACAGCTGAAGGGCAAACAGAGCTCCGCAAATGAAACGTTTCCACACTTTCGCTCCCGTCTGGAGGAAGAGGGCTCCCTTCTGGATCCTCACGTTTTATGATAAAAACACTGCGGATATTATGAAGATGAATGCAGAAACAACCTTATGATTATTCATCGCCCTTAGCCCTGCATGGCTGCAGTGTGTTCTAATGAGTAATGTATTCGTGCAAACAGTCTGAGCGTGAAATGCACACACACTCACGTGTGCTTTTGCGTGTTTTTATATTTGTGTTGACAGGGAGAGCGGTGGGCTCCTGCCTGCAGCCTGGCGGGCGCATGCCGATGCGCGGCGTTCTCGCCATCACTCGGCAGGCCCCTCGCTGCGCTACACACCCCGCAGGGCTGTTCTCTACTGCCCCGGCAACGACGAGCGGAAATTGAGGAAGCTGGCTTCGCTGGATGTCGACTGCGCCGTCCTGGACTGCGAGGACGGCGTGGCCCTCGGCAAAAAGGTACATTAAATACATACCGACGCAAAAGTGAAACGCAGCCTTTTCGCGTGAAGAGGCTCAGCAACGTAAATGCACATGCACAGCTGTGCGATCGTGACTCAAGGAAATGGGGGGGGGGGGATTGATACTGGAACTGGAACTGAAATCGGGGACAGGTGCTCGGTCTTAATCACTGACAGGAAAACCTAAGTGAGATGTTTAAAACAAGCACGTTTGGCTCTTATTGTGATGTGCATAAAGGCTGCGCTGCCCCCCGATCAGAGTCCTTTTAAAACAAGGTGACCACGTCCTGCTGGGCGAGCAGCGGGAAAGCACCAGATGCAGCAGGTTAAAAGCATTCTTCCCCCGCCCACGCGACCTCCCCATTGGCCCGGCTGAGCTGTCCATGAAATCGTGATTGGAGAGTGGGGATAAAGAAGGGGTTAAAAAAAAAAAAAAAGTTAACCAACAAAGGTTTTTAAGTCATGATAATAAAGATGATTGATATGGCTCGAGGCTGTTCCTGTAGGAGACAAAGGCAATAAGACGATGGCCCTGTGTGACTGACGGGCTAAAGCTGTGACCCCGCGATGGAGTTGGAGGATGTCGGAGCTCCTGTCTTTATTATGTGTGAGAGGGGGAACTATGGAGAGGAATGCAGCGCTGGAGCAGCCATTCAGGCTTGAGGAGAACGGTGGATGTCAGCCTGTCAGCATGTGACAGGTCCATGTCTCTATCTTGTTTCGACAAAAAGCACTCTGCTTCAAACCCACTTTAATTTCTCTCACCAACCCACTCGTTTCACTTATAACATAAGGCATTTATTACAGCTTTAAAGTCTTGAGTTATAGGAAACTTCTGAATTTGAATATGATAGGATTCATTTGTTCCTTCTCTTTTCAAAGGCCGTTTCCATGTTGGTTTGTGGCTTGTACCTGTGGAGGAGGCCATTTAGGCCCTGCTGTATGCTGTTAAAAATAAAGGGGTAAATTATATTAGCAACAGGGCAGTTCCATTCCCTTTTTTAAAATGCAGAATAATTTCCCTCAGCAGGCTTACCTCTCCCTCTCCCTCTCCCAGTAGCACTCGAACAATGCCAACAATACATTGTGGAATATAGTATTCTACCTCAATTACAGTGCATTGCCTAATATCCACGTTGCTTTCTCCTTCTCTGATCTGGCTACATCAGCAACACACAGCGCAAACCACGGCATCCGATTTCAACCATTTATTAAGACAACAGATGTCCACGTTGGCTTTAACAATGCCAACAATACATTGTGGAAAATAATCCGAGAGCCTTCTTGCACCCGAGAGCCACCCAATTGGGGGGCTAGAGGGGGGGCGAAGAGTGTACACATGTAGTACAAATCACTTCTGAGAACGAATGAAATGATATTTTAAAATATTTCAAAAACGTACATGATGAAGAGATTCTGATCAAATGGACCATGTAACCTATTTTAATCACTCAAAAACATATATATACACAAAGTACTTCAAGTTACTACAAGTACTACCACAATTTCACCTATTTCTCGCCAGGAGAAGGCGAGCAATGTTCACCGATATCGATCCCAGCCGCGACCTACGGCACTTTCACACACACACTTCATATCCCGGACCACGAGGAGAACACACTGCATCGAACTATCGCCTCCAAATTATTCTACTTTAAACCATTAGAAAGTTACTATTGATCTGCCACAGATATCAACTCAGCCCATCATCATAAACATTGAAACGCTCCGTACCTTTTAGATGTTTCCTGGATGAAAATCGAAAAAAAAAAAAAATTAATCCGTGCGGCCATTTCGCACCAGCTTCTATGACGAATGAGTAATAATTTCAGTTTTGGCCAATGGGTTTGACCCATGGGGGCGGATCACAGTTTTCTATTATTTTATTGGCTTAAAATTCTGTAAACAACTCAAAGAACGAATGACTACACCGCCCAGACTCTCCCGGGTTCATATCTGTGGGAATTGCGCAAATCGGCCGATCACAGGCTGTGTTAGGTTCAAATACATCCCGTAAAACTGGAATTCTGACGAAAATGAGCCATATTTTACAAGTTTTTATATAGCACAGGCTCTCAAAATGATGCCAAACTGCTGTATTAGATAGATTGAACACTATTAGTGATAAAAGAAGTGAATTATATAGTTATATAGTATTTAAAATTACAATAAGACAGCGATATGTGCTCCTTCCAAAATCAGAATTGACGTTGGTTGACCTCAGCTTACCTGTATACCGGCATTGATTTCTCAGGCATACTTCACTCTATCAAAGCCAATTTGTTTTTTAAAAGGACTGCTGACGTGTTGTGATATGATTTGGGAGAGTTTAGGCCTGCCTGTGCATCATTTCAAATCAATAAAAGTGCTTTTTAGGCACAAAAAACAAAAGGCGAACCTGAACATTTTCAATTTGAGCTGTGTGTAACATTCGTTTCAGCATTTACCAGTAACATATACAATCATATGTACACATATTAACAAAGCTCACATTTATTTGTGTTATTTTTCCATTTAAATTATTGAAATAGACCTTGTAGTTAGAGATTTACACTCTCTAGAGTTTGGGTATGACATTTTTGAGCAGAGGTCTCAAAATAGGCCTAGGGTTTTTTAAAAGAGTCCGACACAGTGTGCAAAAATCCTGTAACCTTTTATGTGGTCGCTAGGTCATGCCGCCTAATGTAGAAATGAGTCATTAACTCAATAACATAATGCACTTTTCCTACTGGCACCCTTTCTTCACTTCCCACACTCGCAGCTTCTTGCTCCACTGTGGCAATTGGAAATCCATGGGGGTTGTTGTGTAGTTATACCCTCCCTTAAGATGGTGTGTGTGTGTGTGTGTGTGTGTGTGTGTGTGTGTGTGTGTGTGTGGGGGGCAGGCTGGCAGACATTTGTTTTGGATTTTAATTTCCATGTTTTTAAATCAATTTGGCAAAATACTTTTTCTTTCTTCACATTTTGCTAGATGTTAAAAAATTTAATTTTCAAACCGTCATTGTTTTTATTTGTCCTCTTTATTTCATATACTGTGGGATATTTACTGAGTATTTGCAGCCCCTCTTTAGGCGCTAAACAGTCTAATTGCATTTGTCCATATTTGCTTAAAGTTTTTGTAATCTTGCAATATATATCTTATGTTGTTCCTGTTAAGAGATGCAAAATAAGAAGTGAGGGAATCGAAATGTATAAAAATGTTCGCTCCACCTGATTTAAACGTAGTCGAGTAAATCTACCATCTAAGTAAAGACAGGAGGTGCTGCAGCCATGTTTGTAAGTAGTCCGTCTCGCACTACTCTGACAGAATAGATTCTGTTCTGATTCTATTCTAAGTTTCACATCACTCGTCATGTGTTTAACCATAACCCAAAGCATATTTTTACGCTTTAAGTTTATTTTCTTAAATATGACTACGATGTGTATTGGACTCATAGTGCAGCCAAAATGTCAGTGCCCTACACACCAGCACTGTTCCTGAACGCATCCTGAGTAGACGCTGATGGAATATTGGAGCTGTTGCGGTTAACATGCTGCTCACTACGCTGCATATGTAGACACGGTGTCAAATCTGGAGAAACCGTTTTATTGGGTTTGTAGAGAGATTATTGCCTCGTGAAAATGGTGAGAGTGTTAAGACAACTTCCTTTTTTTTTTAGATAATAGAAAACGCTTAAGTGACACCAGTGAAGAATAATGCACCAAATGAATAGATGCAGAAGAAATACAAGACAAAAGAAATATGCAACAGCCTGTTGATTTTCAGTTTTTGGCTCACAGTACTAATTGAAGTAACCACTGAAATACTGATGAAAGAGCAACTCAACTGTGTTTTACACTTTAGCTTCTCTCTTAGCTTGTGTGATGTAGGAGTGTACTCTACGGAGTGTCAGTGCCCCGTCGTGTCACTCTGATGTCTGAGGTCGTGGTTAATACTAGTCTTTTTCATGCAACTTTTGTGATCGGATGCAAAGGCATGAATTTGGAAATGTTGGGATTTCATCAGCAGTAACGGTTTTCCTTGTCTCTTCCCTTTAGAGCAGGGGTCCCCAAACTTTTTCCTGTGAGGGCCACATCACTGAACATATCGTTTGACCTAGGGCCGCACGATTATGGGAGGGGGGGGGCAACGACTGTTGCATCGTGCGCGCGGATCGGGGCGGAACACCGCCGTGCGCGATTCAGAGAGCAGGGGAATTGAAAATGCGCGATCATGTAGTGACAGACATGACATGCCGGCGTATAAATAAATTAAGCACAAGTACTCGTCCTTCAAGCTCCCGTCTCTCTGCTCTTCTACTTCTTCTACTCTTCTACTTCTACAGGGTGCGCGCATGACAGCTCTCATCTCGTTCGCCCCCTGGTGGTTGGCTGATTCAGGAAGCGTTTGATTTGATATGTAGCAGAGCACGTATTTTAAACGTCAATATCGCAGACGATCATGCTCATTTACTCGTGGCAGCCAAAATCGTGATCGCGATTAAAATTCGATTAATTGTGCAGACTGAAAAAAAATCATAATGCGTCTCTGGTATTGTTCAGGGGGCCGGACCAAATGTGGAGGCGGGCTGTAGTTTGGGGACCACTGCTTTAGAGGAACTCCCTAGTCGGGGGGGGGGGAGAAGATGATGTAGACCTCCGTTTGATAGATTGTCCGGATTGTGCCCACATGCCTTCCACCTCACTGAGCTCCAAACTCAACGCGACCCAGTCCACCTCAGCATGTGGTCTGGCTGATTCGGATCCCATTTTGAGCAAGATCAGATCTCGAAGCGTTACAGACTTGACCTTTCATGCGTCCTGGCATGATCGGATGATAAGTGCCATTGAAAAAAACAAGTGTTAACCACTGCCAGCACTTCCACGCCTTGTCGTTTAAATCCCTAAGCACTTGCGGCGTAGATCTCTGAAAACGTTTATTTACGGTGCTCGTGTCGAGAATTATTCCTTCCCCTCATCTGTTCACCTATTGACCCCTAAAAGCCAGGGGTAATCCAAACTTGAGGTCAGTTGTTGGTCAAGAAATACAGTAGCTGCTAGAGCAGTAGGCGCCCCAGTCACGACTCTAGACATGCACTACTTTAGCCTTTCTTAGTTTCTTCATCAAGGACATAAGTGCTTAGCGCTCATAACATACACACATTCTCAAGCTAGCATGCAGTGACAACATCCTCTCAGTAGATGCGGTGGAGCCAAGAGCCCCAGACATCCCCAGAGGCTTCTGACTCACTGATTGACTGAGCATGTAAATCTTGACCTCTGATTAGGCGTGCGTATGTATGTGTTTATGGCTTTGTGACAACTGCTTCCACGTGTAGCTTAGTGGAGGATTACCTTATTGGGCATCTATGTCTGTACGTTCGAGAATTGAGGGGTGGCTGTGCAGTTGTAATAGTTGTGATAACACTTGTATTGCTGTTACTGGATTCTCCTTGAATTCAAGCTTCAATAAACCATCAGCCCAAGACATCGAGGAGTCTCCTGTTGCTTCCTCGGCCTCCAGTTAATCTGCTCACAATAGCTCGCATTTTCCAGTTTTCCTCGTCTTCCTTTTGAGCGTCGATGCACAAGTACTTCATTTAAAGTCGCTGTGGACTCAAGCATCTGCCCAAATATATTGAATGTAAAAGATCCTACATGGCTGCACTTCATGCAAATCAGATGCACGTGTTGCAGGACACTTTTACATCTGCCCGTGTGCGTAAGTACTCAGCCGAATAAAAAACAGTTGTCATTTGTGGTAGACTTTGTCATTATCCTCCGAAATGACTAGTCAAAAATATTTCCCTTCCTCCTCGTATGTAAGATTAAGATCTGTTCTGGGATCAGCTGAATCGTAAATAGACGAGATTTAGCTTTTACATTGCGAGTGTGTCTGTGCACTGACAATTTCCACAGCGTATACCGTAGCTGCGATTATATTCGCCATGACAACCTCACAGTCAGCACTGTGTGTTCGCCAAGAGATGCCAGGCCTCAACAATGGTCTCATAATGCATGTCTGTTTTTTCCTCTTTTTTTTCTAGGGAGATAGAATAGAAGCAAAGCAGAGGCTGAGCTCGCTAAATGCCACGCTAAACCACTGTTTTGGTGAAAGGCAGCAAAGGGTTATGGGTATGCGTGGATAGGCCTTAAATGGGGCTACTGCCCACAACCACCCTCCTATTATGTGTTCACTAATGTATTCTTTTCATTATCTGTCACCTTCACCTTAAAACAGGGAAGGATATTCATGACAAAAAAGGTACGCCATGAAGGTCAGTCCACCCCCTCCCCTTGAAAATTGAAATCCGGCGGTGCCCGCTTTAATTGCCTGCCGCTTTGACTCAGAAAAAATGTCCGCGCTCCGGCTCGGCAGTAACGCCGGCTGCTTACGAGGCAGGGAGATGAGATAAAGGAGTAAAGGGTAGGAGCCACCTAGAGCTTGCTAACTGTCACCACAGACCCAGAGGGGAGAGGAGGAGGAGGAGGAGGAGGAGGAGAGAGGGGAGGGAAGGGAAGATGAGGCTGACTGCTCTAACACTCTTACACATATCATCATATCTGTATGATCAGTGGGGTGGAGGAAGAGGGGAGGGCAGGTTGAAACCCCGGAGCGGAACTGACGGCTACACCTGTCCTCTCTCCTCCTCTCTCCCTCGCTGTCTTGTTCTCTCTCATTGTCCCCCTCTCTCGCTCATCTCCCCTCGCCGGGGTCCTCGGGGTTAAGATTGCTTAGCTCTCTCTCTCTCTCATGTTATCTCTCTGTCTCTCTGTGCCCTACGGTCCAGAGTTCCTCTTGGTGTTCTCTCTCTCTCTCTCTCTCTCTCTCTCTCTCTCTCTCTCTCTCTCTCTCCATCTCTTTTCCCCACATGGGTCCCTCCATCCTCCCCGGCTCCCCCCCTCCCTTGCCTCCCTGCCGTAGAGATTCCCTCCTAATCCCTGGAAGTTTGGAACTAATGAACTAACTGCTGAGCCGCTGCCACGGAGCTTGGTCCCAAACTATACTGTACTTCACACTCGATTTCCTCTCCAGATGGCATGGTGGCGCGGCCGACGCGACGGGGAGCACCTCTCACACACCAGCACGCACCCGCGAATGCACATGGGTACACAAGGCATGCAGAACACACACACACACACACACACACACACATACATACACACACACACGCACACACACACAAGTGAGACACATGCAGACAGACATTCACGCACAAATGCACATGAATGCAAGCGCATACACGTATTGTTACAGTCTGCAGCTCACTGTGCATCAGTCAAGTGTGACGGAGGACCAGTGTCCTGCATTCACCATCAGTGTATTAGAGACGCAGGACCACTTGTTAGTGCTTAAAATGAGTTACTTCAATATTTTTTCCATCTGAAGGCATTTAATCCATCCAACATAATAACTAGTCGAGTAGCATTAGCTTTTATTGGGCCCATGTGGAAGCCAGGGACCCTTCACTCCGGGATTTCACATTTTTATGAGTACACGGATGTGATTACAACCATACACCAGACATACACGATTCGCCATGTTTAATTGATGCAATTTGTGGGAAGTTGTCAGGCTTCAAGCAGGCGGAAACCTCCGCGTCTGAAATGTGAAGCCAATGCAGAAGTGTTTTAAACCTGCATTCTTTCTAATGGCCATCAGGGGGGGGGGGGGCTTTCTGGTTGTAAAAAGAAGTCAGATTGTATAGAAGTCTATGAGAAAATGCCTCTACTTCTCTCTTGATTTATTACCTCAGTAAACATTGTAAACATGAGTTTATGGTCTCAATCTCTAGTTTCAAGTCTTCTTCAATACAGCATGATGTTCATTGAGTAAATTATGGTCCATTTAGAGTCAAATAGAGCAGGGAATGCTTTAGGGCGTGGCTACGTTGTTATTGACAGGTCACTGCCACTTTTCACCCTTTCACAGTGTGTTTCCAGTTCATGAAAGTCAATTGTAACATTTTGGTCACAATTGGTCTCAAAATGTCTTATCCAGCATTCTGTTTGTACTGCAGGGTCCACCCTTTCTTGTGACCTCTGCTTGCAAAAGAACAAGATGGCGGCGAACAAAAAACGCGACTACCTTGTGGTTGACAGTTGGCTACCACGGCATTGCCTGGTTTGGCTGTTTCATCGAATGCTGTCCGCCATCTAATGCTCGTATTCATACTTTGAGCCACAAAAGCAACAATTTGGCCAGCGTGGCCAGGGACATTGTCGCCGTTGATGTGCTCGTTGACGTAGTTATGTCGATAAATTGCACCGGGAACTGGCTAACGACATTTATTCAGATGGAACAGGGACAAACCAAAACAATCGGTTGGCGTTTCACAGCGTGATTGGAGTGCTGAAAGAAGTCAAGCTTAACTTTGATTTGTAGCGCTTCACGTCTGTCACGGATCGACAAGTGTCATGCATCAGTTTGTAGCTTCATGTAAGCGGCTTCCATTGAAAATGACTTAGAGTAGAATGTTGCTGTGTCGCTCGTGGTGTGAACACAGGATGTAAACCAGAGTGTGTTTTCATTTCATGAAAGTTAAGGGTAACATTTTAGTTGCCTAAAAATGTTACGACACGTTCGTAGCTGCTCGTAGCTCGAAGGTGTGTGAGGTGACTGTTTGCTCAAAACAACAATGGCGGCTGCAATAGCATCAGTTATATCAGAACCGGAGAGCATTTCCTCATCGAACAAGCAAAAAACCTCACTGAAGGCTTTTCTCGATGGAAAAATATGTCTTCTCTCTTCTCCCGATTGGCATCGGCAAGACTTTGATTGACAGATGGTTCATCCAATCACCTGCCAAGTATCTTTTGAAAGTGCCTGCCCTTTTTCCAAACAGTTTCCAATGACTGTTTCTCAGATGGTTCTGTGTAACAAACTATCTGACTCGTCAGGTTAACTTTGATTGTTCTTGTCAGCAAAATTTCAGCAATTAGAGCTCAGAAGAGATATTCGTTTGATTGTAGAGATTGCAGATGCCTTTTTGAGCACTCGTTTCATCAATAAATGTTTGTGGAACTGCTGCCTGTAACACTGTGTACTGTACGACATAGAAGCTACTGAAAGTCCTTTTCATTTTTAGTTAACAATAATCTTCCGTGTCATACACATAAAGACCACAGAAGGCCATGGAATATAATGCAATCCTATTCAGCAAGACAAACTACAGCTTGAACAATTGGTTGAGCGGTGACTGAACACCTCCCTGCTACAATCAACAAAGAATAACAATTATAAACTTCACAAAGGCATTAAGTTTAGGTTTAATTGTATTCCATGGTACTGGTGTCACGTCGTAGTTTAACATTAACTGTAACGTCTAATGCAAGAAAAGGCGATCATAGGCCAACATTGCATCTGGTCTGTTGAGTTGACAATTTTGTGTTTCAGTTCAAATTTACAACAGCAAAGTGAAAGTTTTTGAGTGTTTTTAAAATCATATTTAATGTTTTCATATTCTTTCATTAAAAGGCGTTCCTGGCTTTACTTTGAGTTCTATAACAAGCGACTGAGAAACTGTTGTGTATGTGGGTCATTCATAGAGTTGTTAACCCCGACTGTTTAACCTGATGTAAGGTTGCACACACTGATAACGTTCTCTCTCTTAGAGTGGATGACATTATTATGGTCTATTAACTTTTGCTGGTTGTAACACAGTCAATATAAGAGCCATGGTCTATGCATGAACTGCGCCTGACACCAGAGATTTATCAACTTAACATAAATTATGCAGCCAACTGTCTAAACTGATACGTGACCTCAGTTCAATGCTCGCCGTGTTATTCCAGAGGACACTGAAAGATCTGCTCTCCATTTAAGTGGATTCAAGTGACTAAACTCTTGACAGAAAGAGCTCCTGGGAAATAATGTTAGCCAGGTGAATTATGAATAGTGAACATTTGTATTTAGCGTGTGTCGGTGTGTGTGCGTGCATTTACGTCCGTAGGCATGTTCTTGTGTGTGCGAGCGTTTGTATACTTGTGCACTCAACACCTCAGAGGACCCGGGAGACCGGAGAGAAACTCCCAGTCAGACTGCCAAGACTCACAAACGGGATGTGAGCCCGCTCAGCCAGAAAATAGACCCCGTCCCAGCCAGATCAGAAAGACCTGCAGATCCAAGCCTTACCGTCTGTCACGGTGTGTGTCTTAAGAGTCATGTGTCTGGTATCGATTGGAGTCCTTTTGGGAGGGCAGGGCGAACGAGAGGTCAGGGTGCAGAGGAGAGTGATGACAGTGCTGTGGTTAGCATTCGTTGTGGAGAGGGCGTGGCTTGGTGTTGGAGCACATAGAAAGTGATTCAAAGGGGGGGGGGGGGGGTTTAAACTCGTGCTCTCATGTCCTTTCATGTAACAATATAAGCCATAGATAACATTTGAGCTTTCTCTGGTCTTTGGAGGATCTTTTGAAACCCACACTCATGCAGCCGATCCAGATACCCTGGGTTAAGGGGCGAGGCCGAGCGGGGGAATCGGAAAAAACGCTGAGACACGGAGAACAGAGAGGCCCTCTCTCCCGCTCTCATTATCCTGTTACACTCCTGTGTTTTCACTGGCAGCGCCGCAGCCCGCGCCGCTCTGTGCTACGTGGGCCGCGCAACGCAACACTTGGAGAGTAAACCCCCAGTAGGAGGAGTGATGATGGAGAAGGCGATGAGGAGAGGAAAAACATGAAAGAATGGGGAAGAGGACAGGAATGGAGCAGATGTTGGTACATTGGGGGGGGGGGAGATAAGCAACCTCTCTTATTTTGCAAGAGTTTCACTAAAATTGTTCTGTCTAAATGGCATGTTAACATGACGGAACCCCAGCTAGCTATTATATACCATTTTAAAATGCTCTTCTAACACTGATGGATGAAAGAGAAGATGGAAAATAATGTTCTACATATATGATATCAAATCAGTTTGACATACAAATCATATTATCAAGATACACTCGAGGGTAATACGTTAGTTCAAGTAAGAAATGAAAATGTAAAAATGAGAATAAATGAAGTTTAACAAACCTTGTCTAGGATTTTCTTTAATATTAAAATTTAGCATTGATCAGAAACGGTGTCATTGGCCATTTGTCGACATCGCACAATTACAGTGGTTGCACTTTTCCCATGTCTCCTTAAGACACATGTTTGCACTTTACTTGTCGTGTTTTCTCACCTTATTAGCATCGTGATCACATTAACGGATCATGACACCAAGTTGAGAAGAAGTCCATCCTTACGAGGACTTCTTATTTCCCTGCATTATACAGCCTCTTTGGTTTCATTTGCCTTCAAGCACATTGTAGCGGATTCTTAGGTTACATTAGACTGCCATCCTGAAGTCATGAAAACGGCTTTGCACCTTTTGAAATGGTTGTTTGCGCTTCATTAACGTATTTCTCCACATTTGAATTGGTTAATTTGTGCAATTTTGTAAAATGCTCTGCTTTCCTGAGTTTACATAAAGATGGTTTTGATCCTTTGTGATGCAGCAGGCTCTGTCATCTGGTAGGGTTTGGAGATATTATCGATAATTAACTGTCTGTGGAATCATATTGCCTGGATATGATATTGTGTCATTGTTTTACAACGTTTTGTAGTGTACTGGATATTGTATGGTGTAGGAATACCTGGCAGGGTCAGGATTTGACAATGCCCTGAAGCTCATACAGGCTTCATAGCTCAGTAAGAAAATGTAAGTCACCTAGAGACCTTGATAGTAATTACAGTCTTTAAATCGATAATTGTTTTAAAATAAAGCTAATAGAGATGTCAAGTTAAGTGTAATTATTCCTCTATGTTGTGGGGAGACAGCTGTACTGGGAGTTGTAAAATAGGACTAAATTGCTGGGAAACAAACTGATGCATAATCACCAACGAATAAAAACTGTAAATCATTTCAATTATGCAGAGAATATACTAAAGATACCGAATGACGAGCCTCGGGAATTCATTTCCCCAAACCATTGCAGTGCAGCTTGTAACGAAGTGTAACCAAAGAGCCGTAATGAGCTCCTTTCATGGCTAATTAAAGTGAATAAACAGTGTGTAATAACTAGCTGTTCCTCTACCTCAGGCTGTCAGTTTTGACCCACAATGACAAGCAGGTTTTCCTGATTGACTCCTCCTCCTCCACCCTGCTCGGTGTCTGTCCTGACAGGATAGCGGATAACACGGCCGCGCCTCCGACTGACGGGAGTGAAGGCCTGAAATCCCCTTTCTGCTACGTCTCAGTTATCAACGTAGCCCTGAATTAGTCAGTCATCTCACTCCAGCTTTCTGGAGTGCAGCGTGCCACTTGTCAAAACCCATCCTCGATGACTTGAAGCCTGCTAACACACACACACACACACACACACACACACACACACTCTCTGACAGAGACAGACGAACAAATGTGTACACAGTCACACTTCAGGCAGGCAGCACTTCACCTGAGATAGTCTACAGCTCATTTTAAATGGCATCGCGAGTAGCACAGCGGGGTGCAAAATGCCAGAAAGAAAAAGGAAAACCAAGTACTCGTGAGTTTCCCACTCTTTTCACACAAAACCACATAGACTTCCAGAATACATGACACGTCACTCTGCTGTTTGAAGGCAGTGTGTCAGCGACAAAAGATATGATCTACATACCGTACAAGATGTTTTTGACTTGTTAAATTCATCTCATTAGTCTATTATGTGTTTTGCTCTTTCTCAGTCTGTTGATGCCCACAATTTTTTATTTTCTAGAAAAAATAGATTCTACCCCTTTCTTGTGTCTTGTCTAATACACATTTCCTGCCTTGTTATCTTTCCTCACTTTCTATCCAGTATAGACGCTCACAACCGTCGCCCTGTGATCTAATTCAAGTTGAGAGTGTGAGTCTATACCCAGTGAGTGTGTCCAGAGGCGATGTTTGACATCGGACATCCACGATCCGGTGCTGGAGAGGAAGGCCGTCCCGCCGCGGACCGTACACGCATCAGTTAGTACGGTCTCATGTGGCGTCTGCTAGGCAGCAGCCACGCTGCGTCACACACACACACACACACACACAACACAGCACTCACTAGGGTCCTGAGCGTCCAGGCTCAGACTGCGTGTCGAGGAGCTGACCTCGCTCTTCGCAGAGGTCAGCCTTTTGGCACACTTGATAAAGCTTCTCGTCTACACCTTATGAGGGCCCCTACCTGCCCTGGCCAACTGATCGCCTGCCCGCCCGCATGTGTGTCAGCTTCTAATGATGAGGAGGATGATGGGGGGGAATCAAAGAGGAGATGGAGCTGACGCTGGGGCGAGCTCTCCATGGGACACCAGGTGATTGGGGAGGGAGCTTTGAAGCAACTTGTTGGATGGCTGTCCATTAATGTAAAATATCTGCTTTTCAAAGGGCTTTTATTCAAGCTCGGAGTAGCGGAGCCCGTAGGGGTCAAGGTGTCTGTCTGAATAATATCTCGCCTTTTCCAGAGAAAGTGAGATAAAAGAAAAGGACGGCCCATGCGGTGACCCGGCCTTCTCCTTTTTAGCCATTCCCGGGCGTCACGGTTTGAGAAATACCGTCGCGAAAGGAGAAAAGCGCAGGAGACAATTCTTGCAAAGAGCGGTCTCCGGTTACATTAAAATCATTTGAATACACGCACAGGCTGTGGCTGGAGCGGGATACCCGCCCCTCCCCAGTCTATTTGATCCTGCGAATGTTATAAAGCATGCTTTTTGATCATTTCTGGCTCGCTATTTATTTTAGTTCGGTCGGGGATCAATGCGACTCCCGGCATTACGAGGCGGCCGAGCGGGTTCCCACATATCAATTTTCTCCAGTCAACGTGAACTGGGCGAGGGGGCGAGGGGGGGCAGACAGAATGTAATCCACCAAGTAGCAGGTTTATGAACGAGTGAATTACTGCTGTGTAAAGTGCCCCATCCGTTTCAAGTTACCGCGGTGCATTTTTACGGGCCCATCTCGGCGACGTCGCAGCAAAACAGCGACGTCAAAGATCACAGCGCTCTCATCGTGCGGCGGGACAGTCCCTCTTGTCTCATTCAATGAGGCAGAAGGCGGACACAGACGACACAGCCCGCTCGTGACCCCCCATTAAATCTGTGCAAATCTTTGATATGTACTTTGATACCGTATTTTTATTGATACTGGAGGGGCATTGGTCATATCAAGTGCAGTTCTGCATTCCAGGAGATCAGAGCGAGGGCTGTTTTGTCTCAGAAGCTCGTCCCGTGACCCCTGAGGGCGCCCCTTAAGCTCTCGTACAACCGATCCTAGGTTGACTGTAGTCCGCTGTAGTATTTTACTTTATTGTTTTTTACAAGGGGCTGTGATGTATGGGCTCTCCGTGTTATATCTGTCTGCGGTCTCTCTTTCATGAACACCCACATGACTTTGCTCTTCCAATGATCAGCCTGTTTAGATATTCCACTGTTGCACTTTTTGCAGTAAATCCAAAGCGTCTGCATCACGTTGCAGGATGACATCATCCACCGGCGACGCATTTTTATTTATCAACCCCATTTAATTTCACGAATAAGCATCTCCAAAACATTTCTTGCACATCCAGTTTTTTTTTTTTTTTCTTTTGAGTAAATTTTCTAAGTAAGTATATATGGAAATGGAGGGGAGGAAGAAAAATCCCAATCTGAGCATCTCCACAACTCTCACATACACAAGCACTCAAAGGCTCGAGCCTCTGATCCGACCTGACATCTCCTAAGCTACCGTTTCCTCGTTGCTGCTTAACTCGGACCACATTTCTCCCAGAGAGCCTCTTCTCTCCACACTCCATCCCTCCATATCTCCCTCTCTCTCTCTCTCTCTCTTGCCGTTCCCGTGGCCCAGCATCTGGTTTGAATATAGTGGCGTGTGCTGCTGCGTTACCGATAGAAGTTGGGACTGTAGGCTTCCCTTTTGATTTTTTTCCATCCTCCTTGTCCCTCTTCCTGCTCAGCTCATACAATGCCCCGCATTGAGAGAGCAAGGTTGAGTGTGCGGCGACCGTCTTGTTGATTTGTGGCATACTGTATAGAGATAAACTGAAGTTAAGGTTGGAATGCTGTTGTGCTTTATTTTGTGTATTTTTCTTCTTTTCTTTTTGAAATGTTAAAGTTCCATCTTGGTATTATTATTATTCCAGATTCCATCATTTGTCAATAATGATGATGATGACACATTATTTGTGTGTGCAATGTGTTGTTTATTTTTATGATCATGCTTAATGGTCAATATCATTTATGTAGCCTAATTTCCTTGGAGGAAATTGGACTTTTATTTTCATTCTTTAGCAATTTATCTAGAATTCATTATTTTATTTATTTTGGTGAATGAAACTGATTCATATCTGTGCATTTCTTTTTTAACACATCACCAGTTTTCAACCTTTCTTTTGTGATCCGTATAGCATATTGCTCGTCTATTCTTGGGTCGTCATCTTCCACAGCTAGCTTTTTAAAATGTTCTATTTTGAATCTTAAAACGTTTTTGAATTTGAATCCCCAAATGCATCGCATGAAACAATCTGTATTTCTCTCTGTGTTTCCCCCCCCGTGCTGCAGACTGAGGCCAGGGAGATGATTCCCAGGATGCTGGCGGAGCTGGACCTGGGCCGGACGGAGAAGTGTGTGAGGGTGAACTCGGTGTCCAGTGGCTTAGCCGAGGCTGACCTGCAGGTCATCCTGCAGGCTGAGGTTCTCCCTCCTGCCATCATGTTGCCCAAAGTGGAGGACACGCAGGAGGTGCAGTGGGTAAGTTCCAAATATTGGCCCCACTTTAGAAGTAAAAAAAATATGGATGAATGGAATTATCAGAAAGGTTGTTTTTTGTGTGTAACAACTTTGTAAGAAAACACAAGTTGCAATACATGTAAAAACTAAATAAGGCATATCCCCGTGAGTTTTCTCTCTTTCACCTCTGGGTGTCTTTTTAAAAAAAAAAACACACAGTGGTGCTCTTACACAAACTCATGGAGTAAGAGGAAACCACAGGAATCTTCAAAGCAATCATAACAAACTTTTCCATTTCCCAGTAAAAGTGGGAATCGATCCCTGTGGCTGGACTCTGGGACAGACGGCGTGTTTTTCTTGGCCGCTGCTCAAGAAACGCATGACATTTCTTTGGGATTAGCTTCAGAAGCCCGATAGCTTTCTGTAACAACACAACGGTGCCTTCTGCCACTGCTGAACTTACTGGAAAGCCGCCTCGAACAGTGCTGTGTTGTGGCTAAGAATGAATTTAATCAAACTTAAAGCACACAGCCAGACAGAATTGAATAAAAAGAAATATGCCTCAAACATGAGTTCCATTCCAGTGTTCCCGCAGGCCTTTGAATATTCTCGAATATTAAATCAAAAGGCTATCCTGTCAGTGTCTGAGGAAGATCACAAACTGATATCTTGATGTACAAAGTCAAAAGCAAGTGAGACTGCACAGTTGCTTATGACTTGGTGCTTAAAAAGAGCTCCCGTCACGTTTCACAACCCGATCTGACGTCAGATATCCTAAGCTCTTGCACTTTTGTTCACATGAAATAACTGTTAAACAAATACAAAATGATCGCTCTCTGATATTGTTCCCAATGATATTATGAATTACAATTTGTCCTCAACTAACTGGGCCTGCGAGTGCCCTAGTTAAGAGAGGGGTTTGTCTGGGCTCGGCCATCCCTCTGGCTTCCTATAAAGGGGCGCTGCACGGATGTCAGGTCCCCAAAGGTCAGGAGACAGTGGCATCATTAATGCCGGCCGTTCTGATCAGCTCCATATGGTTCACTTACCAGGAGGAGCCCGGTTACTGTCCGCCTCCCTCACTGCTTGTGTCCGAATACAGTTCAAAGGTTCCGTATTAAAGTACTGTCTGCTAATTAAGATTAGTTTTTTACTCTCTCTCTCTCTTTGCATGCGTTTTTGATACGGGCAAACAGCATACCAAAGCATTCTTATCAATGAATAAATAAAGCTTTTATTACTCTGTCAAGCTGCAAATTCCAAACTGCGAGAAGAGAGAGAGGTGAAAGGAGGGTGTCTCGTCTGGCTTTTCCCTCAGTGTTACGATACACACACACACACACGCACACACACACACACGCACACACACACACACACACACACACACACACACACACTCATACATGGTCTTGGGGCGGGAGCAGGAAGTTTTTAACTAGTGCTTTTAATTAGAACACATCTATTTCCTGCTGCCCTTTTCTTTCTTCCAAGTCTAATTGCTGACAGGTGTTCACCACTTCTCCCCCTTAGCTCAGCTGTTCCTCCCAGTGCGACTTTTCATCACTTCAATCAATTTTATTCTGCATTAATTTCCTTTAAAAAACAAATAAAAAAAAAACGTTCACTGTTATAATTATTATTACGCTAGAAATCGCAGTCAGCCCGTCGAGAGCTGTAAAATAATTGCCTTGCTTATGCGTACTTCTGTTCCTTTTACAGCTTTCGTGTGCAGTGTAAATCTGTTTGCACGTTGTGGATTTGCAGTGTGTGTGTTTTGTCGGGGGGCGTTTCTGCAGAAGCAGGTGCATGTGTGCTCCTGAACCAGCCGAGTCCGCGTGGCTCTGGATGGGACCTGGATTTCGTGTGTGTGTGTGTGTGTGTGTGTGTGTGTGTGTGTGTGTGTGTGTGTGTGTGTGTGTGTGTGTGTGTGTGTGTGTGTGTGTGTGTGTGTGTGTGTGTGTGTGTGTGTGTGTGTGTGTGTGTGTGTGTGTGTGTGTGCGCTCTCTCTCTAATCTCATCCACAAACTTTCTCTGTGTCGTTTTTTGCGCGTGGTGTGTCGTCTGCTTTGTGTTGCATGTGTCCGATTCTCTCCGCTCTTGTAAATCCCTCACTTGTTTATTTTTCTCCCTCTTTTTTAAAATCTTTTTTTGTTGTTGATATTAGCACAGGAGCCTCCAGGACTGATTTGTCGCTAAAAGATGGACTTGCTTGTTTCCCTTTGTGTGGAGAACCTTTAGCTCTGCCTTCCTCCTCTCCCCTTGGCCCTTGTGTGACTGACAGGCCTTATTGGGCTTTAACAGGCGTAACTCCCCCCTTTTGTCCGGGGGACAATTCTCACACGGACTGGGAGCCGTGCGCATTCTTTGCCCACCGCACTATTTGGTGTGCACTGGCACCGAAAGAATCGCGCCCCCACCCCTGTTCCGCTCCTCCTCCTACTCCTCCTCCTCCCGTCCCCTCCCTCTCGGCCCTCTCTCTCTCCGCTTCCCCTCTGTGAAATGAACACTTCAGCAGGCCGGAAACATTTAATCTAGCCCCCTTTTGAAGAAAATTAATTGAAACTTGTCCCACTATAGCCTCCTTTTCTCCATTTCTGTCTCTCCCTCCTTCTCTTTTCAGGATTGGGTGGCGAAAAATTGTCCGATGGTCTTGTTTTGTAGCGTGGGTCTGAATGGCAAGAAGAGGTGTTATTTCTTCTTTCTTTTTTTCCTTCCCTTTTCTTATATTGTTTTCCAATTCAGGAGTGAACAACATCTTAAAGGGCCCTGGTTTTTGAGAGCCATTGACGGCTAATAGTTGCTGTACACACCGGAGGAACAATGCACGAGCGCCGCACCTCTTATGCGCTGTAAATCAGGCCCTTCAAAGTGCACAATAGCTGAAGAGGAGAGTACAGCGGACGGACAGAAACATGTAATCAGAGGCTACGAGGCTCTTTAGCCGCATTGAGCTGTCATTAGTTTCCCTACCGCCGATCCCAAAACAGCCCGGCTCTCGTCGAGGTGTGTGTGTGTGTGTGTGTGTGTGTGTGTGTGTGTGTGTGTGTGTGTGTGATATCAGCTAGGTTTCCCCCAACGACGGGGCCACATCTATCTGGTCTCCTCTGTCACAGAAATAGGTTTATCTACACCCTCTTTTTTTACACCCCCTCTCGGACAACTCCCCCCCCCACACCCACCCCTTCCTGTGTTCGCGAGGGGGGGGGGATATTATGCTAAGCCCCCAGCGTTAGTTTTTATGTTGCCATAGCAGCCCTGCTCCCACAGGGTTGTGACCTCAGATGATTACAGTACAAAGCCTATTGGGTCTTGAAAACCTCTTTGAAGATGAAAAGTCTTTGATGGTTTGTATTTATGCAAATCTCTCAAATATGATTTATCCAACTGAGATTGAATGGAGAGATGATTAAAATTGCCCCTATTTATTTTTTTGAAATCCTTCAATGGAGGCCCCGCTCTTTGGGTTTTTCAAGAGAACAAGAGTGGTGAGTGCCGAGCGCCGGGTTGTTTTGCTCTTCATTTAGAGAAATGGCAGCGCTGCACCTGAGGTTATTTATATCTGTCTTTTTTTCCCCCGGTTTGTCAAACAGGGAGGTAAGGAAAAGGAGAGGAAGGGTGGAGGGGGGACATGGAGTTAGACATTTCTACTCAGAGCTTTTGCGCCCTCTCCTTTTCTTTTCTTTTCTCTTTTTTTGACTGGCTTTGAAAGGAAATATCTGACGGAAGGGGGCTTTTGTGTTTCCAGATGATAGATTTTGGAATTTGGGCTACCCCACTGGCAGTCCAGGGCTCGCTGTGAACTGGTCTGTTGGAAAAAATTGAAACGCTTTGGTCTTCAAAGAATTAAACTCGGGTTTTAAAACCCTACTTAGGTGAGGTTGCATATTAGCAGGAGTCGCGCGGAATAAAGGCCTCGGCAAAGTGTCACATCACACTGAGGGGAGGGTGGGGGGGGAGCAAAACAGAATAATGTAGGGAGTAAAACACACTCAAAGACATCCCAAATCTTGTTTCTTCTCCACTTTTTTTTTCCCCCCGCTATTTTGTTTCTTCTTCGGTTTGCCGTGTGCGTGAGTGTGCATTTCCGTGTGTGTGTGTGTGTGTACACACTCTCTCGGGGGAGCACAAGCTGTAGTTGTGCGAGAGCCTCTGTGAAAGAAGGTAGAGCAGACGACTTCAGACGAAAGGGGGAACCCTGGTGATAATGTAAAATATTTCATTTCACCCACTTTTGTCGCCGCTCTCTCTCTCTCTGTGTGCTATTTGAACCCTCGCAGACGTGTTTCTCAGTAAGGACCGAAATGGGAACGGTGCAGGTAATAAAGGTGTCAAGATTCAAATCAAAAGTGAGCTTTTGCGCGTTGAGAATGTTTTCTTTTCTTTTTTTTCCTTCCTTCCCTCCTCCTCCTCCTCCTCCTCCTCCTCCTCCTCCCACCTCTCCGTCTCTTACCCCCACAGTGGATTTTGAAGGATGTCATATCATTTATGTATTTTCTAAATGCTGAACATTTTCTTCCCCTCCAGTTTAAAATTCGCTCTGACTCAATAGCTCAGCATCTCAGTAGGAGCTCCCTGTTTTTTCTCATTCGTATAACTAATAATGCATTGACAAGTGTTCCTCTGAGGGTGGCAGCTGCACTTCACCACACATTCTTCATTCTACATCGGAGCAGGAACTCTTAAATACAGTCCACACAATATACCTCATATATTTATATAAAATACCTTCTACAAAATATCACTAATGGATTCAAGCTTATGTGTTAAAAGCCTTTTTTTTTCTTTTTCTATCACAAAAG
This sequence comes from Pholis gunnellus, assembly GCF_910591455.1. Taxonomy (NCBI): domain Eukaryota; kingdom Metazoa; phylum Chordata; class Actinopteri; order Perciformes; family Pholidae; genus Pholis; species Pholis gunnellus. Next base: position 4,293,105 of record NC_136539.1, read on the forward strand.
CTGCGGAGAATACATACATACTCCACCAAAGCACAGGCATCTAATGAATGGGATGACTGCTACTGTCGGAGTAGCGGGAACAAATGAATGTATTGTGATTGTTCCGAGCTTTATTGTTTTCTATTTGCAGGAGCAGTGGGTGTTGTTAATGAGTCAGGCCTGACATCGTCCCTCTTTGCTTAGTTCGTTGGCAGGTTTCAGCACAACTTGAAAGGACGGGCACTGACGGAGCCCATTCGCCTGGTCACCTTTGTGGAAACCGCTGTGGGCCTGCTCAATTTTAAGGTAAATCACAAACAAACAGACGCTCCAAAAAAGTGCCTGCGTCAGACATTTTGTCTGTTGTTCACTGCAGATTAAAGACTGCGTCAGCGAGCGGAATCGCCCCACGCGTCCGAAATGAAAGGGATTCAAAAGCTCTCAAAATGAGCTTTGTTTCTTTTCTCTTTCTGTCCGCGTGAGTCTCCCTCCATCCCTCTCCAGACACGCTGACATTTTTTAATTACTAACTGTTCTAGTATCCTCATAGTGGACGAGTTCTTAATGATATTTTGGCAAGCATCAAAGCAGCTCCTGTCTTGGTACGGCATCGACCTTCAGCTACGCGGGGGAAAGGGCACGGTTTTGGGGCATTCTGGGAGAAACGAGCTGTCCCTCCTCCCTCTTTTTGATTTGTCTTTTAGTTCCCCACTCCAATTCTGTGACTGTGTCTGTCGGTGTGTGTACTTGTGTGTGTTTGATGGCAGGGGGTGCCTCTGTGTGCTTTCTTGAGAACACCCTGTATCTTTGCCCAGACTGAACCCCAGGTTACAAGCAGGAGAAAAAAGAAGAAGAAGAAGAAGAAAAAAACAAATCGCTTTGGCACAGCTCGTGGTGAAATTAATTTGGAGGCCAACAAAAGCCAGGAGACGCATTCTTATTGTTTCCCGCTCTTCACCACAGACTGTCACATTCTAGAATTCTTTTTTCCTTTTTCTCATTTGATAATAAATGTGGCCAGAAGTCTTTTTGGGGGCTCATTACTGTTTGACATGTTTCAGTACTGCTACCGATACGATACATGACTTCTATTTCAATGCCATCTCAACAAGAAATCCCATGTTTTTTTCCCCCTTAATTTAACAAAATAAACCAATTTCTCCATGTGTCAAAGTGGTCTTGATACAAAGTAGCCGTACAACGACTTTATTACGGGAAATACGTGGTCGTAGAATAAGTAAACGAGGCTAAATATGACGAAACATTTAATGCTAGCTTTCAATACTTGACCGAACTTCCGAAAAACGTTTCCTGACTTGTACAGAAACATTTAGAATGCTACTCAAAAAGCATTGAGGTTGGATAGCCACCACTACTTAGCTCGGCGGCTTGGGTTGTGCAAGAAAGACGACCACATTAGTACATTACGATATGTCTTTGGAGAAAGGAAGCTGAATAAAAGTTAGGACGTTGACAGACGTGTGTTCGTTAGCATATTTGTTAGAGAGAATTGAATGTGTCGTGCTGATGGCTGTTTTTGTAAACTCAGAAATCCACATTATCTGATCTACTGTTTGAATATTGGATCAAGATTAACTCCGCAGCATTGGTGCTAATACGTTTCTCTCCCTCTTTACACCTGTGTCCCTTCAGTCAGCCTGTGTTGTGCTAATCTATATTCTGTCCAGGCGGTGTGTGAGGAAATCCGTCGACTCGCTCCCAAGGCCGGTCTCCACCATGACGGCGTGGTGTTCGGCTCCGATGACTTCTGCGCCAGCATAGGTAGCTATTACACCGTCTGCTTAACCGTCTCACTCATTCTTGGCCACACATGTGCTTTTCTCTCTTTCTTTTTTTTTTCTGGATTTGGGGCAGAGAACGTTAGGCTGTAGTGCAATATACAATCGGTCTGTCTGTAAAAGCATGTCTTCCTGTTTTGGATGATTTGAAGTACTGCAGGAAAAGTGGTTTTGAATCCAGTATTTTTTTCTTTAAATAAACAGATGATTTGTGGATGTGGGATGTGTGAGTTATGAATGAGCTGGAGGTTAAGACACATTTCCTCTGCCACTTCCTTATATGCTATATCAAGACACCAAACAAACAGTGGTTACACTGCTGGTCCACTCCCTTTTTGAGAATTCCTGGCATATATAAGATAAAGCAGATGTGGACAAACTGCATAACTAGCAGTGGGTAGGTAATACATCGCAATACTCCGCATGTCACAAAATGTTTTAAATCGCTGTAATATTATATTGGGACTTAAGTAAAATGATAATATCGTATTGTGACTTCAGTGTCATGATTATATTGTATCGTATTGGCTTCTGGTGATTCCCACCCCTAATATGGATTTAATGGACACTGAGAAACAAGTATTTCAGCTAAATTATCTCATATAGTAAACTAGATTTAATGACAGAATTATGACTATATATTTCAAGTGATCAAATCCACTTAACAAATTGAAGAGAACGATATTGGTACTGTATATCTGTGTAATTGCTGTCCTGGATTCCACCTGTCCACCTAACTCTTTCGTTCATGTGTTCATTACCCCGCCTCCTCTGCGCCTTTCATTTCCTAGTTTATGCACCTGCCTCTGTCTGAGATCTTATGTGACCTGTCTGACATGAGCGTACCCCTGTATTTTGTTCTCCAGGTGCCACGCGGACTGAAGATGCCAGGGAGCTCCTCTACGCGAGGCAGAAGGTGGTGGTGACCACCAAAGCATTCGGTCTGCAGGCCATCGACCTGGTCCACATCGACTACAAAGACGTAGAGGGGCTGAGGCGGCAGGCCCGAGAGGGGGCTCTCATGGGCTTTACAGGTACACTTCCTGCCATCTGGGTCTTAAAATCTGCCTCCTGTTCCATTGCCTACTGCCACTTTGAGTCCTCACCTCAACGTGTCAGTCTGGTTTCTGCAGTTGCGTCCCGTCGTTCTCTGTGGTTGCTCTTCATTTGTGTCCCATATATTCTTCACTCCGGCCTGTGGCACAATAACAGACTTCCCTCTACTTCCTGTGTCATTCAGGCAATCCGACATTTCAGTTTTCACTCCTTCCTCCCTCTGTTACTCCGTATTGCTCTTCCTGCGTTCCGTGTGAGGATAGGATGCACGAGTTAGTTGATTTTAAAACACAGTGGAAGGATGCAGAACATCTGGCTTTTCATTTGACATTAATATACTTGTATTGTTCATTGTAGGGACGGTCTGACCTCAAAATGACCATTATGTCTGACAAGTGGACGCTTTGTCTGTCTTTTTTATTCTTTTTTTAGAACTTCAGGTGCTGCTAAAGTGAATTGTGAACAACGCTGTTGTCCTTAAATGCTTTTCTGACATTTCTGTGTGTGTGTGTGTGTGTGTGTGTGTGTGTGTGTGTGTGTGTGTGTGTGTGTGTGTGTACTTAGGTGGTGTACCTGCTTGTGTGCAAATGTGCGTGCGAGTATGATTAAAGGGAGTTTAAGTAGTGGTCGCGTCTACTTTAATGGTGCTCTGTGTGTGTCTGTAGCCAGGCAACGCTTTCAGAATGTGTGTGTGCGACCCGCACACTGCATGTAACAGACCACAGAAGGCAGGACAGCCTGTTCCAAACTGGATATTTCAGTCATTTTTGCTTCGCTGCAGCAAATATATTTATTTTTGTATTTGCATCCTTTTTTGCGGCGGGTTTTATTTAATATGTTGTAATGTTGAGCTTGTTTTTTCCTCGAATAATGAGAGCTGGGAATGTAGCAAAACAACATCAGCAATAAGTCAGCTTTCACACTGGAAAGAAATGGAGATAAAAAAAAAAAAAAAGCACATGACACTTGTTTTTTTGTCTCTGCAAAACTGTGAATCCCTGAGCACGCCCTCCATGTTGCACTGGCCTACACACGCATTAGTTGCACTCCACGTCATCAAATCTGTCTCCTACAGCAACTTATTGTCCAGATGACCTCATTTGCCACCTCCGGTGAATGTGCATTTCTGTGTGTGCACATGTGACTTATTGCAGTTATAATCATGTGCAAATTTCTTCCTGTTTTTAGACGACTTGCGCCTTTTTTACTGACCAGTTGTACGGGGAAGTACTGCTCCAATGTGATAGATTGCATCAAGGGTTCCTCTCGTGTGTGCACATATTAGAAATATAATCTGTTTTAATTGTTTGCGTTGGTGGGAATCACAATGAATTTTTAGCAAAGATTCATGAAAGAAGCAAAACAAAGCTGGAGGCTTTGCTCGCATGTGGTAAAAAAGACTAATGTTGGAAGCAGCTGGTTGATAAAATACACGGTCAGATTTGATATGGAACCGAACCATTCAGAGCACTGGATTAGTGGTTTACAAGCCGTGGGCACTCTGTATAATCTTAGTTAGTAGCTATTACTGGCCCCGGTGTGCTTAAGCAATAATACGGGGCAGCCAAAAGCCTCTACCTGTGCAGTAATTGACCTTGGCAGTACCTAAGCCGCGTACGGCACCCATTAGCACCAAGCACAGAACGCGCCGGTGGAACACAAACACCCGGTGCTGCTGACCGGTCGACAGGACGGGCAGCGCAAAACTGTATCAAATCTACTGGGCAGGAGGTTCATTCATTTGATTATAAAGCATTTTTACTTCATAAGCACCTTATTTTATGTGCTGTAAACTGTTGCTGCTAAGACTCAATGATCCTTCTCAAAGTGTTCGCCTCCCAGAAATACAAAAATAATAAAAAAAAAAACGTTCCACAAAATACCCTGCTCTCAGGGACCTCTCATTTCACTTCCATCCCGGGGACCCTGCCCATCATTCGCCTGAGAGCACTTTGCTAAATAGCAATCCTCCAATGAGACGCCAGCACCACATGGCAGGCCGGGATTGGCTTGAGGGCATGAATGATGCCTTTTTAGGAGAGCCAATGGGGTTGCAACTGAGGGCACCTGAGTCACCCTGTCTTGTTTCTTCGCTCCGTCATTCTCCTGTTGTCCCCCACACACACACACACACACACACACACACACACACACACACACACACACACACACACACACACACACACACACACACACACACACACACACACAAAGAGACACCCTCTTTGAGTGTTTCTAAGCCTGCCAATTTTAGTGTGAAAACATGCTCCTGTCTCCAGCCCAGAGGTAAAACAGGTGGCGGAGGAGGGAACACACACTCCTCTTGCCTCAATCCTCGTAGAATGCAACACATGCACACGACACGCGCAGGCTGTTGCGTCGAAACAGATTCACATTACTGCTACCAGTTCTAAAATAGCACTTGTTAGTAAAGCACTACAGACGAGGTGGTGCACAAATAAACACTCGCACACACACTTGCACACTCTCCAGCGTAGCCCTGGGGAGTCCTCAGGCTGTTAGTCCAACAGAAAATGTGCAGTTGACAGTCTCTCTGCTGCACACAAACAAACAAACACGGAGGCATTCATGAATTCACAATGACCAACTAACAAGTGTCACATTGTGTACCGTGCACGTTTCCCTCTTAAAGCTATCTATTAATCATAAGCTGCAAGTCGATGTCTGTCATAAGTAATTGTCCCGAGCCTTTAACTATACAGTGTGTTGACTGTGTGAAGTGCTGTGTGTTTCTCTGAGGTTAACTGGGGTGAGCGGAGCTGGGTTCTCTCCTCCCCTCTCCCCTCCTTCTCTCTCTTGGGCTAAAATATCTTTTTTTCTTGCCCGCCCGTTCGGCCACCTTGAGG